>NW_023459064.1:41963-51297 GCF_013731165.1 Rhagoletis pomonella | reverse complement strand
GTGTGCTATTCAGTATGAATTCAAAATATAAGAATGCGAAACATGTATGCATATATGTATATCTGTGTATATAAAACAAATTGTGAAAACGCCTTAGTCGTCCATGTCCTCAACATCGCGCCCGCCCTGCAGTGCTAGTGCTAGCAGCAGCTCCATCAGCTGCTCGATTATGATCTGTGCCTTGTTCAGCAGTTTGCGGACCTGGCGACGTTTGATAGCGGAGCGGCTCTGGAGGTTTCCTGCTTGTTTTTGGATTGTGCGGCGGCTGGAAGTTCGGCCGTTTCGGATCACGTTTCTGCGTCTATGCCCTGGCGAGCTCGAGGTCGTTCGGTGCAGCAATGTATGGTGCGCCCTGCCGCAACGGTGAAAACTAGCCGGAGAATCGCAAGCGCCAGTTACATGTGAGGTGGCCAGGCAGTTGACAAAGTATTTGTGGACCCGGGCCGATTCATGCCTCTCGTCAGGTGTCATCGCGAGGAATGCGCGGCAAAAGCGCAACGAGTGTGGGCGACAACATAGGCGGCACTTGCTGAGCTCCATTGATGCTTCGTTCGTCCTATGAAGAAGAGGAAATTCGAAAATAAACATTAGTTTTTTTCCTGTAAAGGCGGAAAGATGAGAGTGAAAGTTTGGTGTAGTGTTTAACCAATGAGCGTGGTACCACCTGCACATGACTGTACGTCGTGCGGAGGGGTATGCATATTAGGGTATGAAGAAAGAAAATTAGGAATGGGGATGATGCATCAAGCATCCATTGTGCTAGGTGGAGGTGGTAGCAAGCATAATCTTGCAATGTTGCGTGTTACAATTCTGTTTGGGTGTGTATATCTGCCACGCGAACGTTTTGGTCAGGACCGGGATAGAGTTTGACAATACGTCCTAGGCGCCACTCATTTGGTGGTAGGTTATCGTCTCTGATGACGACTAGATCTCCTTCTGCTATAATGCGCTCTTTGCCTTTCCATTTGTGCCTCTTGTGTAGATCTTGTAAATACTGATTTTTCCATCGGATGCTGAATTGATGGTGAAGTACCTTGAGCTTCTGCCATTTGTTTATGAGAGACAGGTTTTCTGCCTTGGGTTCTGGCAGAGAAACGAGTGGTGCTCCTCTTAAAAAGTGTCCGGGAGTTAGAGGCTGTAAATCGCTGGGATCCTGAGACAAGGGAGAAAGCGGCCGGGAATTGAGTACCGCTTCAATTCGTATGAGGAGTGTGGTAAATTCCTCGAACGTAAATTTATGAGTCCCGCGACTTTGGTAAAGTGTGTCTTAAAGCTTTTAACCGCAGCTTCCCACAGACCTCCCATATGAGGAGCATATGGCGGTATAAATTTCCAGGAGAGACCATGAACGGCGTATTTTTCAGCGATGTCTGAGGCAGCTTCCTTGAGAAATGTGGAGAGTTCTCTGTGGATTGACCTCTGGGCGCCTACGAAAGTTTTCCCGTTGTCCGACATGATTTTGTGAGGAAGACCACGTCGGCCCACGAATCTGGCAAAGCAGGCTTTGAAAGCTTCAGTTGTCAGGTCTGAGCAGAGTTCAAGATGGATGGCCTTTGTGGAGAAGCGCACAAACACACATACGTATGCTTTAGTGTGTGAGGCTCGTCGCAGTAAGGAAGTTTTAACTAAGAACGGCCCAGCGAAATCTATTCCGGTGGTGTGGAAAGGAAGCGAGTATGTCGCTCGTTCTGGAGGCAGTGCCGCCATTATTTGCGCTCGCATTTTTTGTTTGAATATGGTACATACCTTGCAGTGAAATATACACTTCTTTATTTTCTGTTTCAGGCGGGGCACGTAATACTCCTGTTGAACCATGCGTATCATGAGCTGTTTTCCCGCGTGGAGTAGAGTTACGTGGAGGAAGTCTTGAAAGAGGGAGAAGAAGGTGGAACTGTCTGGTATTATAATAGGGTGCCTTTCGTTAAAGCTGAGTGCAGCGTACTTAAGGCGACCGTTTACGCGCATTACGCCAGCTTTATCCAGTATGGGGTTCAAAGATAGCAGTGAGCTTTTTTTATTAACGGGCTTAGAGGCTTCGAGCTGTGCGACCGCTTCTCCATAATGATTACGTTGGGCGCATATGATGAGTCGCGTTTTTACGCATCTGATTTCTTCTTGGGTAAGTGTGTGGGTGGTGGGCACTGACTCCTTTCGCGCGTTGTGTAGAAAACGATATACGTAAGCCATTACCCTAAGTGCGCGAGAGAAGGACGAGAATCGAGTGAGAAGGTCTTCGTTCTCTATCGTGTGGTACGCTTCCACCGATTTTTGTTCGGGGGGAGATAGAGTTGGAGGCGCGTTCTTTGGCCAGCGCGCTGAGGACTTTGTGAGCCATTGGGGCCCATTCCACCATAATGAACATTCTGCCAGATCTTGCGGCTTGCATCCTCTTGTGCCGGGATCTGCCGGGTTATCTGAACTGGATACGTGTCTCCAGGTAGCATTACTGACGTTCTGTAGTATGTGTGAGGTTCGATTCGCTACATACGTCTTCCATGTCCATGGGGGCTTTTCTAGCTAGGCCAATACTATAGAGGAATCGGACCAGAGGGTGAGCTCGTGTACTGGCAAATTGAGTTGGGATCGAATCTGCCTAACTAGTTTAGAGAGCAAGACCGCCCCACAGAGCTCCAAGCGAGGGAGACTTACAGTTTGAAGAGGTGGGACCTTGCTTTTCGCTACGAGTAAGTGGGCGGATATAGAGCTTTCGCTGTGTTGAACTCGCAGATAAACGAATGCGCAGAAGGCTTTTTCGGAAGCATCTGATAATCCGTGAAGTTCAATACCCTTGTCCGGAGAAAACTGTACCCATCGTGGTATTCTTATATGTTGGATGGCTGCTAAGTTTTCTTGAAAAGAGTTCCACTTGCGAAGCGCGCCGGGTTTGACGATTTCGTCCCATCCTGTGCCTTCCATCCACAGTTGTTGGAGTAACATCTTTGCCTGTATCATCATTGGCGTTAGCCACCCTGCCGGGTCGAAAAGTTTCGCAACGGAAGACAAAATCTGTCTTTTAGTGGCTGTTTTGGAGTCTGAAAGGGGGATCGAGTAAGAGAATTCGTCGCTTAGGGCATTCCATTTTATTCCGAGAGTTTTTGTGGAACTGGAATCTTGGAATTGGAGGAAGTCTGCGTCTAATAGATCGGATGGGGCTATAGTTTGGAGAATTTCTTTGTGGTTTGCCGTCATTTTCTTTAATGGGAAACCAGCTGACTTTAGTGCTGCAATCACTTGATTCATTGATGTGAGTGCTGTCTCGAGATCATGTCCTCCTGAAAGTATATCGTCTACGTAAATTTCGTTTAGCAGTATTTCAGAGTCTTTCGGGTATTTTTCCTTTGAGTCTTGGGCAAGTTGGTGCAGGGTTCTTATGGCCAAGTACGGTGCGCAATTAACACCAAATGTCACCGTTTTTAATTTGAAGTCTTCGACCGAACTTTGAGGGGCTCTACGGAATATGATCCTTTGGAAATCTTGGTCCTCGGGATGTACATAAATCTGGCGGTACATTTTCTCAATGTCACCATTGAAAACGTATTTGTACAGGCGCCATTTGAGGATAACGAGCATTAAATCATTTTGGAGTATGGGGCCCATGTGGAGGATATCGTTTAACGAAATGCCAGAGTGAGATAGTTTGGACGCGTTGAAAACCACTCGCACTTTTGTAGTTTTGCTATCTGGCTTTAGAACTGCGTGATGGGGTAAATAAAAGGAAAAATACTTTCCACCTTGTATAATCTCTTGCGACGATGTGGGTTCTATGTGATTTAATGTCAGATACTCTTCCAAGACTTTGGAGTACGTCTGTTGCAGTTCAGGTTTTCTTTCGATGCTCCGCTCGATACTTAGATACTGATGTTGAGATGCAGGTCTGGAGTGTCCAAGTGCAATCGTGTCTGGGAAGGTAGTTTTGAAAGGGAGTTTTACTACGTAACGACCGTCATCTCTGCGAACTGTGGACCTTTGGTAGAGTTCTTCGCAAAATACATCGTCTTCAGTGAGAGTCGGGGCTGATGATACTTCCTCCTGTTCCCAGAACTTCTTGAGTAGATCGTTGAGAGTGTCTGTCGAGTTTTCGATTACCTGGGTTGTGAATGAAGGGACGTGCTCTGTTACCGGGCCGCTCAAAATCCACCCAAATATTGAATTTTGCGCTATTAAACTTCCACCGACATTGGTTTTTAGGCCTGGGAGTAGCACTTGGGGGATGACATCACTTCCTAATACCATATCTATTCGAGCTGGAGTAAAGCAGTTAGGGTCTGCTAGAGGGAGAGATGAGTATTCTTGCAGTTCCGTGTATGTATCTTTGAACGATGGCAAGAAATGGTGAGTTGCGGTAGTATTATCACGTGTGTTGCGATTTTTATTGTTAAATCCGCCGAACAAATGGTAATGGAGCAAATTTTGTTCGCGTTTTGTACTACGAATCCGCCCATTCCCAAAATTTCGTAGTTTGTGGTTTTTGTTGGGAGACCAGAAATCCTTGATCTATAAGAGCTCGAATTGTGAATGTTTCTCCATTATGCAGGATTGAGACTTTTGCGGTAGGAAGTAGAGTTTTTTCTCTACTGCTCGCGAAGTGTGAGAGCGTTTGGTTTTGTTGAGAGGACGAGGGAGTTTGGTTTTGTTGAGCGTCTTTTGAGGTTGATCCTTTGTTTGGGTTGCTATTCGCTGGGGTGGAAGTCGCGCCTGATTCGTTTTTGGCCTTGTGCCTGTATTTGCTGTTTGTGATTAGCGGGGTGATGGAGAAGAGAGTGATGCCGTTTTTGGCAGTATACACAGGTAGAATTGCTATGTCACTCCGTTTCTGAATGGGAGAAGGCTAAACAGTTCCTACAATAGTGATTATCTTTTATGAATTTGTTGCGATCCTGCACTGAGATCTCCTTGAATTTGACGCAGTTCATCATAGAATGGTTGGAGTTGCATAATTTGCAAGATGCCTGCTTTTTTCTCTCAGCGTTAAATGAGTGGGTTCTGCTTTTATAGCTGAAAGAATTATCCTTATTAGGGGTGGATGAGCTAGGAGGGTAATTTTGTTTAAAGCCTTTGGGCTTATTTGACCTATACGTACTAAGTCGTTCTACAACTTCGTTGTCAGGAATTGGTCCATTTCGGACCAGAGAGGCAACTCCTTTCTTGAGTTGAGTGATTGTTCCCATAAGGTGAGAGTTTCGTCTGGGAGTTTTGAGGAGCAGAGGTATATTAGCATGGGGTCCCAGTCTTTTGTGGACACACCATTGGCATTGAGGGTTGAGAGGCATTTGTTAATAGTGGTCTTTATTGCCTGAATTTTTTCCCCCTTTTTAACTATGAATGGGTTGAATATTAAAAAAGGTTGTTAGCTGGTTGTCGACGAGAATTCTGCGATTCTCGTATCGGGACTTTAAAGCGTCCCACGCCAGCTCAAAGTTGTGGTCGTTAAGTGCATAATTTTTAATTATGAGCCCAGCTTTCCCTCGCGTTTTTTGCCTTAAATGATAAAGCTTCTGGGCTTGAGAGAGTTTGGGGTGATTTATGTACACTGCCGTGAACATATCCCTAAAGGACGGCCAGTCTTCATATCCACCGTAAAATGTTTCCGTGTCACACGCAGGCACTTTTAAATAGTTTTGGAGTTCGGGTGGCGCTGGAATGCTGATGTTACTAGCGGCCATCATTTCGGGTTGGTGATGACTAAGTAACTCGTTGATGTGCGTCCTGGTACTGATGCACGTGTCTACAGCGGTGTCGTATTTCGCCTCGCATACCTTACTGGATCTCTCGTCCGAGCTGCTCATGTATACCGCTTCGTACGAGTTCTCCACCCATGACGAGTGTTTGTTGAGTTCCTCCAAGTAAAGCTTGAGACTGGCTTCCGAATGATCTGTTTCGCACATCTTCCACCACTTCGCGCAATATTTTTCAAGCTTAGAAATTTCGAAGAGGAATTTTTTTTGAGCTTTGGTAAATTCCTCGTCGTCAGTTTGGGACTTTGACCGTGTTTTTTTTGGTGCCTGTTGAGGGAGCTGGAGGGAAGCGGTTTCTTGTTTTTGCTCGGTCATTTTAATTTAATTTATTATAGTGTTTAGATATTTAGAGACTGTGAGCTTATTTTACGAAAACAAATTTACTCTTTCGAACTATTTGTTTTGTTCAACGTATTTTATTTGAGGTGAAAGAAACTTTCTACGTGAATGAGTCTACTTGGGAATTTAATTAACCACGGCAAAATTTCACTTTTCAAATATTTGGGGACTATTCTGCAAAATTTATTTACAATATTTAATTTTTGTATTGAGCTCTTGCACGTTATTCGTGCTAATACTAAATTGAGTGCTTGAATGTAAAATGTCAAGAGTCACTGTATTGTCTCAGCGCGTCTAAGCCCAATAGAGTTCACGTATGTATCCACGTACAAGTACGTATTCTGCGCAAAAAAAATTCCATTTTTTTTTTGTTCTTTTATATATTAAAGTCCTGTAATGCTCATTAAAATATTTATTTTGATGTAAAAATTTGCATTTATTGGGTTATATTATCGAAATCGAATTTCGATCGCACTGATCCGAAAATTTTCATGAGTCACTTTATTGCCTCAGCGCGTCTGAGCACAATAGCATATGTATATTATTGAGCGTACTTGTTTTTTGCGCAAAAGCAATTGAATATGTAGTGGTTTATGCGCGGGTACATACACTGAAATTAGTGCAAATATGTAAGGGCGTATATAGGTATATATGGGAACGCGGGAGCAAAGTGAAAATATAAAAAAAACCTAATTTGCCTATTGTGTAAACGTATGGGTTCTTACAAGGTGAGTTTGCTACCTAAAAGTTGGTATGTACATACCCTGCAGCAAAATTTAGGGACAGTCTGGCAAAGCGCTAGTTCCGCCCTACAAATTTCAGAACTGTCTCTGAACTACTGAAATAGGGATGCAGAGTTGGACGGTTGAAACTCATATGTTGCTAGTTGCGCTGTCATCAATGTTACTCATCCTGGTCATGTCAAAGCTGACAAAAGATGCACAAATGTAATATACTATATTTTTTCGATTTTCTTAGACCCTAAAAGTAATAACAAACTGTTTTCGTTTATTTAATATGTAATTCTCTACATAGTTTATGGGGCAACTGCTCAAATATTTCCAAAAAAGTCGTTATTGGTGCATTAATGTCATTTTTATACATATCTACGTACGTATAAAATACGAATAAAATCATATAAACCGTGTTTTAAAACTTTATACAAAACAAAGTTAAATTTAACGATTTTTCGTCAAAATGTTTGACCTTTTAATCAGATGTAAAAAAATTTGCAAAAGTGGTAAACAATCTCACTTTGAAATGGGAGTGCTATTCATATGAACGATAATGTACATACGTAAATGTATCACTAAGCCCCCGAAATGTGTAGTTATGCATTGATTTTTTTTTAATTTCAATGTTCTTCACTTTCAATATTTTTCGTTTAGTTTTTATTTAAGTACTATGTCTCATACTCCATAAACCATTTAAATTCAAATTCCTAACTGTGCTGCAAACTTATAGAACTCTAAAAACTGTCTTCAAAATTTCAAATTTTTAATCAGATATTTTTTATTAATATTTCGAGCATTCTGTTTTGTAGCCCATAAAATTTTAGTGTAGTAAAGTGTAATCTTGCATCTTAAACGAAAATATTTAAATAGGAGAATGCCTTCAAGAGCGTGCGTAAAAAGAGTTATAAAAAATCAGCGCGATTAATTATACTAAAATTTAATGGGCTATAGAACTGCATACTTATAAACTCTGATTTAAAATATTGAAGTTTTTATAACAGTTTCTAGAATTCTGCTAAATTTCCAACACAGTTAGAAACGTGAATTTATTTGTTTATGTTATAATACTTATGAGCCATCCTTAAATAAAAAATTTACGAAAAATATTTAGCATGAAAACTATTGTGAATCTTCAAAATTCTATATTTCTTATGAGATGCCGGAAAGTCTATGTATTACATTTCAATAAATTTAATGCAATTTAACGCTGAGTTATCACGAATAATCATTCAATATATCACCGTTTTTCTCATTTTTTGACACGACTTAGTTCAGATTTTTAATTATAGGTATCCCAGAAATACCCATTATACGTAACAAATATAAATTATTTTTAAGAATAACGGTTTTAGAAAATAAAGGAATAATTGACATTTTATGTTCCTAAATTTAAAGCACATTTTGCGTCAAAAAGTAAACTAGTTCAAAACAAATAGCTCTTGAAACATATAATGAAGTATTTTTATTTACAAAATTGTATGCGTGCTTATTTAAAGAAAAGGCTCCATACTATACTTATTAGAACCAGCTCAAAACTAACCACATTTTTTTTAGCCCGGAGGTGACCCTTTTTGAACTATCTAAGAACTGTTGTTATATGAACTGTATCAGAACCATCTAAGCCAGAGTCAGCTCAGAACAAGTTCAAAAGTTCTGCAGAGGGCGACAATTGTCACTTCGTAGGACATCGCCATGTTAAAAAAGACAGTTGCAAGCGTTGAGTTGGGATAGATGAAGAACCAGTACCGTCCCTTTTCAGGCTGGCGCAAGTTCTGAACCAGTTTGATTTGCTGCAGGGTACAGTGTGAAAGTAGAGTTTACCAAAATATATGGAAGCCTGTTACACTAAAGCGTAAGAATGTATGCACATATGCATCTGCAAAGTCGCTTACAATTTTATTTGAAGCGCTATCGTTTTGAGTTGCGTACATACGTAGTAAATATGTACATATAATTATATGTAATATATAATTGGCACTGGGGTATTAGTACATATGTACAAAATAGGCAAACGACCTGACCGATGGAATCTTGTTTGATTTGAGTTGGCGATGAGAAACGGGAATTTTTGTTTGCGAATGCCCAGTCGGAAATTTGGGTCGTTCAATTCGAACACTTTTCATATACCTCCAAGATGTGGATAAATTTATTTAGTATATACGTGGGGGAGTATATATTTGCGTATATACATATGTATGTATATATGCACTTAGGTTAGGACTTTATTTTTTGAGTTTAAGATAGAGCTGAGCAAGATCTACATATGTATTTATAGGAAATTATGTACCGACGGAGTGTACGGTAAGTATGTCGTATGGGAGATTTTATATGCACCGGTAATTGAAAAAATAGAGCAATTCAGTTTACCGTGTTTTACGAAAATCCGCTAAACTTTTTATGAAATGTATGTATGTATAATTTGAGACACTCACTTTGGCATTTCGACTTCTTTGTACAAACTTTTTGATCCTGCTTGTACTCTACTGTACCGAATGTTGCTTGCCGTTGCTGTTCCTTTGCTTGCAG
>NW_023459064.1:40650-41863 GCF_013731165.1 Rhagoletis pomonella | reverse complement strand
TGACAAGTGGGCGCTTGATAACTCCATTTTGTGTACGGACTTCCACGACACGAATGTGGTTATTAGGGCCGATTCGTTCCAATCGCCACTCGGTGGTGGGAGGGAATCTTCTTTGATCACGACGGGGTCGCTTGGCTGAGGAATGGTTGTGGGGTTTTCCCTTTGTATCTCTTCTGAAGATCCTTGAGGTAATTTTCTTTCCAGCGGCGACTAAATTAATGGTTTAGTGCTTTGCCATTCTCCCACCGGTTTAGTAGAGGGAGGTCTCCCGCATTAGGCTCTGGAATGGGCAATAGCGGTGACCTTCGAATAAAGTGACCCGGGGTAAGTGCTTTCATATTTTTAACTTTACTTAACATAAATTAGTTGAAAAGCATGTGCCTAAACACATGTCTGTTCCTGAAGAACAAACACAGTTATGGTTCACTAAAGAACTGAGAAATTTGAAATACCGAAAGTCATGTTATTTTAGATTACACAAAAAACCCGGTTTACACTTATACTATGTAAAATACTCATTTTTGCGTCAGAAGTTTTTTGAATTAAATAAAAAGTATTATAAAGCTTACTTGTGTAAAATCAAACGGCGTATAATATACAACCCCAAATCCTTTTATGACTTCGTAAACTCCAAGCGAAATGTACGTGGGTCTCCTTCCGCCATGAAGTATCAAAATACCGTCTCTGGCGATAATCAAACAATTTCTAACATGCTCACTCAGTTTCTTAAATCCAATTATTCCACTAACTCACATGATAACATTGACTATCCTTTTAAACTATGTCCAATGAACTCAATAAATATCCCAGTAATATCTGCCGATGATGTAGTAGTTTATCTGAAATCCTTAAAGCAGTTCTTCAGTTATGGTCCTGACCAGATCCCTACTTGTATTCTTATAAATTGTGCTGATTATCTCTATGAGCCGTTAACGGCGTTATTTAATTTGTCTCTTTAAAATGAGGTTTTTCCAACTATATGAAAGGAATCGTTCATAACCCCGTTACATAAAAGCGGTAGCAGATCTTCAGTGGAGAACTACCGGGGAATAGCTAAGCTTTCTGCAATTCCTAAATTATTTGAAAAAATTATAACAAATCAGCTGACGCATTCTATCTCTTCTAGCGGTGATAGGTAATAAGATCAACGGAAATAAGGTCAATTGACTTTATTTCCCACCCTGGTAATAAGATCCCCGGATTACTTTATTCG
>NW_023459064.1:38852-40550 GCF_013731165.1 Rhagoletis pomonella | reverse complement strand
CTTCCATTTTTTAACACATGCAAGGTTCTTTGTGATTAATTCCAGTGATCGCCTTTCACACTCACCTTGTGGTTTTCGTTCAAATGAAATGTTTGATTTCGATATAAAGTTTAAAAAAGTTTATTTAGTTCAATTTATTCATTTGCCTTTATATGTATTAGAGGGCTGCATGAATTCATTCACACTTCTAGCCGAACCGAGTACAGCAGATTTTAATATTCTACTTCACATACAAAACACTCAGCGTTTGGAATTTCGTAAGCTATGAATGTACATTTTGTTTTAAACTTTCTACCTTCAAATGGAAGAATGTGAATGAATGAATGAAAAACATTCAAATCATTCAAACTCATTTCGGTTATAGTTTTTTTCTACAAACAAGTGTGTTCGTATTGTAATACGAGCGCAGTAATACTTACATACATACATATGTATGTTTGTACATACATATGTACATAGAACAAATATTTTTGGATATTCCCACAAAAAATTGTCATTTGTTTCAATTAAATTTATTTCCACTTTGTTTAAATATTCTTATGTCTACACATATATCAGAGTGAATACCTGACTCAAATTCAAAAAAATTCGAAGCCAAAATCATTTATTCGTTTTGTATATGAATTATTCGTAAGCCGTTTTGAATGAATTCCTGCAGCCCTCTGGTATATATGTATGTGTGTATATGTACATATTTATACACAGGAGTTAAAAATGATTTAAAATTTGCAAAATACTAATTCGAAGGGGGCGCGTGCACGTAGACCAACTTTAGTAGCTGAACTGATCCTCGCTGATTTGCAACGGAGTTGACGTCGGCCAACTACCAAGCTGCTACGGCCAAGGATTGCGCGCACGGCCGTCGTAATGCAGGAATGCTATGCTCAGGTTCTTCTCCAGCCCTTGCAGCGCGCGGATGGTATTGCCCAGGACGCGGTTGCTAGTGTGGCCCTCGTAGTTGGCCGTTTGCAGGTCTTTCGGGGTGCGCGCGATCATCATTCGAGCGGTCCTCTTTGACGGTGCTTTCGCCGTCTAGTTGCGAGGGCTCTGCGCCTTCTTCTACCCCTTGCTTCCCTTGTTGGTGGGCGTCTTGATTGGCCTTCGTGCTTTAAATGAGGCCTTTCTGGCAGATGCGCGCTGATTGGACTGCTTCTTACATTGGCCCGTGCGCGCATGGTTATTGGCTGCCACACGCAGCAGCCTATGGTGCGCTAACCCGCAGGTCTTGCTGCTGCGTGGCGAGTCGCATTCGCCGGTAGTGGGGGTGATCGCAAGGTAGTTGATGCAGTTCCCTTGTGCACGGGCTACTCCCAACCGTTGCGGCGGCTTCATTGCCCTGAAGGCCGGGCACGTCCTTAAGGCGTAGTACCCGCGGCAGAGCCGACAATGCAGGCAGTTTTCCATTTCTGCCGTTGGGGCCAGGGGCATGCCTTTCGTGCTGCCATGTTGTCTTGAAGAAGAAGCAAAGGCAGAGAAACGAGGAGTACTTGGGTTCAATATTTAAACGGGAAGTTAAGACCCTTAATATACAGAAGTAGAATATGTGTATAATTATTTATTGTGCTTTGTGCGGAGAATTCTCCGAGGGAAGGAAGCACAGTTTGACAAGTGGGCGCTTGATAACTCCATTTTGTGTACGGACTTCCACGACACGAATGTGGTTATTAGGGCCGATTCGTTCCAATCGCCACTCGGTGG
>NW_023459064.1:37539-38752 GCF_013731165.1 Rhagoletis pomonella | reverse complement strand
TGACAAGTGGGCGCTTGATAACTCCATTTTGTGTACGGACTTCCACGACACGAATGTGGTTATTAGGGCCGATTCGTTCCAATCGCCACTCGGTGGGGGGAGGGAATCTTCTTTGATCACGACGGGGTCGCTTGGCTGAGGAATGGTTGTGGGGTTTTCCATTTGTATCTCTTCTGAAGATCCTTGAGGTAATTTTCTTTCCATCGGCGACTAAATTAATGGTTTAGTGCTTTGCCATTCTCCCACCGGTTTAGTAGAGGGAGGTCTCCCGCATTAGGCTCTGGAATGGGCAATAGCGGTGACCTTCGAATAAAGTGACCCGGGGTAAGTGCTTTCATATTTTTAACTTTACTTAACATAAATTAGTTGAAAAGCATGTGCCTAAACACATGTATGTTCCTGAAGAACAAACACAGTTATGGTTCACTAAAGAACTGAGAAATTTGAAATACCGAAAGTCATGTTATTTTAGATTACACAAAAAACCCGTTTTACACTTATACTATGTAAAATACTCACTTTTGTGTCAGAAGTTTTTTGAATTAAATAAAAAGTATTATAAAGCTTACTTGTGTAAAATCAAACGCCGTATAATATACAACCCCAAATCATTTTATGACTTCGTAAACTCCAAGCGAAATGTACGTGGGTATCCTTCCGCCATGAAGTATCAAAATACCGTCTCTGGCGATAATCAAACAATTTCTAACATGCTCACTCAGTTTCTTAAATCCAACTATTCCACTAACTCACATGCTAACATTGACTATCCTTTTAAACTATGTCCAATGAACTCAATTAATATCCCAGTAATATCTCCCGATGATGTAGTAGTTTATCTGAAATCCTTAAAGCAGTCCTTTAGTTATGGTCCTGACCAGATCCCTACTTGTATTCTTATAAATTGTGCTGATTATCTCTATGAGCCGTTAACGGCGTTATTTAATTTGTCTCTTTAAAATGGCGTTTTTCCAACTATATGAAAGGAATCGTTCATAACCCCGTTACATAAAAGCGGTAGCAGATCTTCAGTGGAGAACTACCGGGGAATAGCTAAGCTTTCTGCAATTCCTAAATTATTTGAAGCAATTATAACAAATCAGCTGACGCATTCTATCTCTTCTAGCGGTGATAGGTAATAAGATCAACGGAAATAAGGTCAATTAACTTTATTTCCCACCCTGGTAATAAGATCCCCGGATTACTTTATTCG
>NW_023459064.1:33573-37439 GCF_013731165.1 Rhagoletis pomonella | reverse complement strand
GATTGGGCAGTGTTATCTTACACGGGTAAAATAAGAAACAAACTGGCCAAGGTTTTCCAAAAATTCAACATTCGCACATCGTTCAGAACCAGGAACAAAGTCGGAAGGGTACTGAACAACAGCACAAACGAAGAGGACACTCTAGATAAGCAGGGTGTATACAAATTAACGTGTGAATACAAGTGTAGCTACATAGGGCAAACTGGCCGTAAGATTAAAACAAGATTCCGAGAACATATAAGAGACTAGAATAAAAGGACACAAAAACCAAGCGTCACACCAGAATCAAACTTTGCAAATCATATGTTCGAAAATAAATGTACACCGATGGAAACTAATAAGGCAGCCAAACATCTCCATGTACAGCATAAAGGACGGCGTTTGAACATATTGGGAAACATGGAGATATACAAGCAGAAAACATTTCAAGGGAGAATTATAAACGAACAAACAAAAAAAAAACGTCAACGCGAAGATACATACCCACGCCGCAGAAACAAAGAAAAGGAGAATAACGGATTTCTATCTGCCGGCACAAGCAAGCAACCTAATACCTGCTAAACAACGGAACATAAACCGACGCAATCACGAAAACCAAGAAAATAAAAATAACGGATTTCTACCCGCCGGCGAATACAAGCAACCAAAAAGCATGACCTAATGACAGTTAAAACAGATAGTAACACGAATACATAAAAGCGGAAGGAAACACGAACGATTCAGAACGAAAAATGACAATGAAGATGGCACAACGCCGAAACCGGTTTGTCTCAAAACTAAATTTGACAAGAGATGATGGAAAATCGTTCCACCATACATCATACTCCTACCCTGTCGGAAACACAAACAACCAAAAAGAAGATATGCTGATTACTCTAAATCATGTCGGTCTCCTTGCCGCTGGGGATGGGGCTTAAGTGATGCTATGTCAGTCATACTGGTGCACCGGGCACAGCACCATGAACCAAGAGGGGCACTGGGTATAGGACTGAGGTCTGCGGCTGCTCACCCGTAGTTCGTGTGGCGACCGTGGGCTGCAGCTCCCATGCGTAGACGCTCGCACCGACATTCCCCAACCCAACCGATTCCTTTAACCGCCCCCCTTACCTATCACCCCACCTATAAATTGCCGACCACTCTCACCCTTTCCCTCCTCTGGAAAGCACTTTAAGCCAGTGGTGATGAGGTACCCGTGCGATGGATGAATGGCCAGTACTGCTTAAAGAACTGGTCACTAATGGTCCTCTCCGATGCCCGGGAAAGGTCGGTTGTATAAGTGCCTTACCACGGTATGCCGGCTCTGCCGGGGTGGACCACCCCTTCCGAGCATACTCGTGAGAACAAAAAACTAATGAACAAAAACAATAATAAAAACAAAAAACAAAACACAAACACAAATTTCGAAGAGTGGAGAGATGTCTCGGAAGACATCCTGAGCGCAGAGAAGGATGTGCTCCTGGCTTTCAGTCTGGACTCTACACGCTCTTCGACAACAATACCGGTGAGCGCTAAGCCTAACGATCCCAACAATACCCCATCTTCCTCAAAGGCAGCGTTGAGTGCTCCAGGGAGCACTCCAAAGCAAGAAAGGAGGAAAACCAAGTCCTCGGGGGTGGCGCTCAAGTCGGGGTACAACAGGGCTGTCTTCATTCTTGGCAAGATTGCCAAGGGACGCCAAAGCGGACAGCCTGAATAAGGCCTTCGGAAAGGCCCTTAAGAAAGCTTGTCCGGTGAGGTATGACAAGAAAGCGCGCACACCTTGGTGGAATGAGAACCTTACAGCGCTACGGAAGCAAGTAAGAAAATCCTTCAACGAATGCTACAGGATTAAGGCATGGCCTATACAGAGAGAACCTAAAGAAATACAAAAAAGCGAACGGGACGCCAAGGAGGCGTCCTGGAGGGAATTTTTCGAATCAATCGAGGATACCAAGGAATCTGCGAGATTAAGCAAAATCCTTGCCAAAGGGCACTCACAGCCAACATATATAAAAAGGTCAGATGGTTCATGTACCGAGTCGACTGGGGAGTCGCTGGATATCCTTCTGAATACACATTTTCCAGGGTGCAAAATCTATGTAGTGGAAACCGATGCCCCAGACCATATACCAACCCTCTCCGAGGACCTCTTAGAGGAGCTACTAGAGAGGGAAAAGATCAAATTTGCTATCTTCAGCTTCTCACCCTATAAATCACCGGGTATGGATGGAATACTACCAGTCATGCTTCAGAAAGCTTCTGAGAGGGTCATTCCAGTCCTAGAAACAATTTTTAGAGGGTGCCTAATACTGAACCACGTTCCGTTAAGCTGGAGGAAGATTAAGGTAATTTCTATTCCTAAAGCGGGCAAACGGGGCCATGACAATACTAAAGATTTCCGACCAATAAGCCTAGTGTCCTTCGTGCTCAAGACGTTTGAGAGGCTATGGGATCTGTATGTTAGGGACAAGACGTCCAATTTATCATGCTCTCAACATGCGTACTTGAAAGGGAAGTCAACGGAAACTGCCCTACATGAAGTGGTACGTACAATTTAGAGTTCGCTCTGCTATAAACAATTTACAATGGCGTCCTTTATAAACACCGAGGGGCCTTTAATAATGTCAGTGTAGATTCCATCCATGAAATACTTATGGAAACAGGGATTGATCACTGTGTCCGCGCTTGGATAGTGTCTCTGCTAAGGAGCAGAGTAACATGCCGAATTGGGGTACCAAAGCAGGGCCGTATATGCAGTGAGAGGCACCCCACAGGGAGGAGTGCTATCACCGTTACTTTAGTTACATGGTCTTAAACAAACTTCTGGTAAAGCTGGACTCTCAGAGAATCAAAGCGGGGGCTTACGCCGATGATTTAGCGATACTGGTATCGGGTCAGTTTCCTTCGGTTATAAGTGAAATTATGGAAAGGACTTTAAAGATAGTAGATTCCTGGGCCATAAGCTGTTCTCTTAGTGTAAACCCGGAGAAAACTGACCTTATGCTTTTCACAAATAAAACAAAATTAGCAAATTTTAATAAACCAAGGTTCCGAGGAACGGAATTGGATCTGTCAAAGAAGATGAAATACCTTGGAGTTATTTTGGATCCCAAACTTAACTGGAAACCAAACATTGAGGAGCAAGCTAGGAAGGCCACGGTGGCTCTCTATGCAGCCAAGAGAATGTTGTGCAACAGATGGGGTTTGAAACCAAGAATTGTGCACTGGATGTACACAGCTATAGTCCGACCCATAATCTCTTATGGGGCGCTGGTCTGGTAGCCAGCCCTTACTAAGGATTACGTAGTTAAAAAGCTAGGCGGAATTCAAAGGTCAGCAGCCGCTAGCTTAACAGGCGCAATGAGATCCTGTCCGAAGGACGTTTTGAACGTCCTTCTTGACTTATTACCCATAGATATATTCATCGAGAATTCAGCTGCTAACAGCGCCATCAGTCTGCATGCCCTGGGGCTCTGGAAGGAAAGACCGTTCGGGAACGGTTCCATCCTAGACGCAATACCGTCTGAAATTAAAGCGCTGCCCACTGACTATATCCTGTCGAAGACCTGTGTCCACCATAAACACCGCACGAAATTCCCAAGCCGCAGTGACTGGAATCAGGAAGATTTCGGGTCCTTGCATGGCTTAACTGTATTTACGGATTGGTTAAAAATGGAATGCGGGGTTGGTGCTGGGGTCGTCATTGAGCAATTTAACCTAAAATTATCCTTCCTCCTACCAGACTATGCAAGCGTTTTCCAGGCCGAAACGTTTGCTATTAAGGAGGCAGTAAGGTACATCAAAGACAATGTACCCGCGAGAACGCAAGTGAACATCCTCTCGGATAGCCAAGCGGCTATTCAGGCACTTTCTTCTAACTCTGTTAG
>NW_023459064.1:32557-33473 GCF_013731165.1 Rhagoletis pomonella | reverse complement strand
GTTCACTTGCGTTCTCGCGGGTACATTGTCTTTGATGTACCTTACTGCCTCCTTAATAGCAAACGTTTCGGCCTGGAAAACGCTTGCATAGTCTGGTAGGAGGAAGGATAATTTTAGGTTAAATTGCTCAATGACGACCCCAGCACCAACCCCGCATTCCGCATTTAACCCATCCGTAAAGACAGTTAAGCCCTGCAAGGACCCGAAATCTTCCTGATTCCAGTCACTGCAATTATAACAAATCAGTTGACGCATTATATCTCTTCTAGCGGTGATAGGTAATAAGATCAACGGAAATAAGGTCAATTGACTTTATTTCGCACCACCTTTTTAAAAACGAAATAAAATCCATGGACATTATTTACCTTTCAAACATTAAATTTGTTTAGCTTCGCGGCGGCCCGCGTCAGCGCGCCACACCGCGCGCGCAGCGCTCGCGCTCGCGCCCCGCGTACCCCGCACGTCCGCCGCGCACACCACGTCACGCTACGCCGCGGCCCCCCGGCCCCCTTCCCCGTCTCCCACCGTGCTGTAACGCAGGTAGATTTATTTTTTGTATACGTTGAAATAAAATTTGTATATATTTTAAACAACGAGGGCTTATATTCAATAAAACCCTCTATCTGCACCCTTTTCACAAAGATGAGATTCTGATATAAAAATCCACCTAAGCTTTAACTGTCATCAGTGATATTAATGCTACCTTATATTACTACAGGTAATAAGTACCAGATGGTTTCTAAAATCACAAATTAGTTTTTGTGCAAATTGCAGATAGAGGGTATTAATGAATTCAAGCCCTCGATATTTCACATTTTTATATTTGTAAGTTATTAGAAGCAGGGATGCCAACTTGGCTCAAACCATGCCATTTGTCCCTATTTTACTTCAAATGGCACTTTTGTAAAAAAAATTA
>NW_023459064.1:31796-32457 GCF_013731165.1 Rhagoletis pomonella | reverse complement strand
TTCTTTTTCTCAACTAAAATTTTCTAATTTATAAAGGCTATTCAACTTGTTTACCTTATTTTATCTATGCACTTATGTTTGGGAAATGTAGCTTTATTTTATTGCTAAATGTGAATGATTAAAAGGAATGACACCTTTTTTGGCACTTTTATTTTTCTATTTGGCACATTTTGGCACTTTTTTATCCTCAATATGGCACCTCATAACTAAGGATAGTTGCCAGCCCTAATTGGAAGATTTCTGCTGTGTTTTGGGGCAACAACTTGTCTGCAGTAAAAAAGCATATAATTTGTGTTTCAAAAGTGTGTGAAAATTAACCAATTAACTTATATGATCTCGGTTCCGATATTAAATAATCAATAATTGTTTATACCCTCATTTTGGCACATTGGCACGTTGAATGTGCCATCTAACAAATAGTGTCGTCATTCTCCTTAGCTGGTTTTAAATGATGTCGTCACAAATTGCTGGCGGAGAAATGAATACAGTGTAATAAAACTCTTTTTCTATAATTGTTTCCTTATAGAAAAGTTGGATTCTTTTCGACCTTAGACATTCCGAATTCGTTCAAAATATGCTAATTTAAAACACAGAATTCTTTCAGTGTTCCTCCTGGGTTTTTGGACATGGACTGTTTCTTCAATTTAATAGTGTTCGCTTT
>NW_023459064.1:21402-31696 GCF_013731165.1 Rhagoletis pomonella | reverse complement strand
TCTTGACCAGCATAGACTGCATCACCTTTTTACTACAGTCCACTTTTAGCTTGAAGTCTAATAAAGAATTGAATTTTTTATATATATTTAAAGAAAAATCTCGACCTCTTTTATTTAAAACTAAGAACGATAGATGTCCCTCTGCATCGTGTTTTTAAAAGGCATTAAACACACCCCTGATTAAGTTGCCAAGAGCGCAACAGGTATGTAGTGCTAACTTGACACCATACACCTAGTCGATAGAATTGAGATATTGAAAATGTTATAAAGGCATTAATTGTAGCTTTTTTGTTTTAAATTTGTTGTGTAAAGAAAAAATTTGTAGCTCTCGTTTTTTAAGAAAAAATGGTATGTAGTGCTAACTAGACACCATACACCTAGTCGATAGAATTGAGATATTAAAAATGTTATAACGGACTTAATTGTAGCTTTTTTGTTGTAAATTTGTTGTGGAAAGAAAAAATTTTTAGCTCTCGTTTTTTTGGGAAAAAATTGTATGTAGTGCTAACTTGAGACCATACACCCAGTCGATAGAATTGAGATATCCAATATGTTACTATGCCACTAATTGTAGCTTTTAACTTTAAAATTTGTTGTGAAAAGAAAAAAAGGCCTGAGTACTAGGTACTCATGAAATTCGATGTGTATACATATGCGAACGGCAAAACATAAAAGTACGTTTACATATAAATATAATCTCAATCAAAGCTCGTTAGCTGTCAAATTGGTTGTGCTTGTTATTCACACAACTCGAGGAAAAGTTAAACTTCTTCTCTGTGCCACCGTGGTCACTTTTTTTTTGCAACACATATTAGGCCATTTAAATATATTTTAACTGAATATTTTATTAAAAATACCTTTACAAACCTATTTTCCTTACTAGCATCAATTTTTGTTTACTTTAACATTTGACATTCCTCCTCTTATTCGCAAGTATAATCGATAAAACTGGGTTGGACACCAAAAAGTTATCGGTTTAATCTGAGATATTTTTAATTATAATTTTGCATGGCTAATCTCTTTTTCTAATAACAGATTAGGGAGTCAAGCTCGAAAATTAGGATAATATTTTTATATATAAAGGCGATTCAGTTACACACATACAAATGTGGGTTAGGTTAGAAATTAAACATTAATTTCACTTAATTTTATTCATTTTGCTAATTTAATTTTTTTACTCATTTTCATTTTTAATTCTTTTAATACATGACTATATCGGTATGATTGATAAAATATAATTGTATATACTTGTGACTAAAGGGCGTTAAAATATCTTGGAAACACCGCATATAGGTAGATTTTCAAGTTTTATGCGGCAAAAAATATTTTATTGCCTCTATCTACTCAAAATTGTTTATCAAATGTAAAATTGAAATAACTTGTATTACAGATAGGTTATATTAATAAAATATATATATTAGCCAATAATTTACTATTTAAATATATTGACTACCTTTATTTATAAAATGTGTGTACACTATCATTGGTTAATTAGTTTTCGCTTTCAGAATCTTCGCTGGCCTCAAACTATTCCTTTGTCACATCTTTGACAACGGATTTAGAGGGTAACAGCAGCTTTATTGTGTCTGGGGAAAACGATTTGATGTTTTTTTCTTTTTTTGGTCATGAACCGAAATACTGCTTAAAAACGAGTCCGAGCTCATCAACAGCCGGTTATATATGTCACGGTTACATACTTCACGAGAAAACTTCCGGGAATAATTTTCTCGGTAGTGTTTGTTGTGGGCCTCTTGAGCCTCCCCGATAATTGTCCTATTGTTAATAAGGAATTAGTATCTTGTGCATTGTGGGTGTCATATGTTTGAGTTCCGGTCGCTTAACGAAACATTTTGCATGTGAAAGCAACAACAAAGTTAGCTAGCACGGATAGACGATAGCAAGTTTGGTTGTACCTCATTGAGTTCGTTCGTTTCGCCACTTGCTAACTGATGGCGAATCGATGACGGCTAATAATCAATTGTAGCGCATTTCCTCTTACTATGCATATGCCTAAATGTATGCAACCATTTGGCAAGCGAACACAGGGTGCTTCTAATGAAAATAAAAATTTTATGCTGAAATACGCATGCTCAGCCCTTCGAAATTTTGTGCTGGGATATGCGTTACAGCTTCGCAAATTTTACCCCTACCGAAAACAAAGATGTATACACATCAAAATGCGATTCTCTTGTTTATCCATTGAAATTAATTTTCAATAACTCCCTATCCGCAGATGGATTTGTCGATGATTGGAAAATAGCTTTTATCACCCCTATCTTCAAAAGCGGTAATAAGTATGATGTTCATAATTACAGACCTATTTCCAAACTTTCAACTATTTCGAAACTATTCGAATGCATAGTGAAAGAAAAGATTTCTTTTGCAGTTAAAAGCCTTATTTGTCAGAACCAGCATGGGTTTATGCCTAACCGCTCGACGGTCTCTAATCTCGCTGTCTTTGCAGAAGATTGCATATCTGGCTTCAAAGACGGGTTTGAGGTAGATGCGGTTTATACAGATTTTTCAAAGGCGTTTGACAGGGTTTCACACTCTATCTTAGTCAATAAACTTGCTGCTTTAGGTTTTCACTCCATTTTTTTTAAATTGATTAAATCTTACCTAAGTAATCGTCGCTGTGTTGTCAGTGTCGATAATACATTATCGTATCC
This sequence comes from Rhagoletis pomonella, assembly GCF_013731165.1. NCBI lineage: Eukaryota > Metazoa > Arthropoda > Insecta > Diptera > Tephritidae > Rhagoletis > Rhagoletis pomonella. The sequence goes on along the minus strand of NW_023459064.1, from coordinate 29,027 downwards.
CTTTATCGCTTCCTCCGGGGTACCCCAAGGAAGCGTTTTGGGCCCCTTATTTCTCATTTTGTCTATAAATGATATAAGTAGTTGCTTTTACCGTTCTAAATTTCTCCTATATGATGACGATTTAAAAGTTTACTCCATGATAAAGAGTCCGCTTGATTCACAGATACTTCAAGCAGAGCTTAATAATCTTAAATCGTGGCGTGACATCAATCGCTTGTCGTGGAACATTAATAAATGCGATCACGTCACCTACAGTAAACGTACTTATTATTTAAGGTTAGTCCCAGAGATTAAGGACTTGGAAGTAATTTTTGACAGAAAATTTACATTCAGCAATCATACATATTAACTTCATTGTCTCAAAGTCATATGCAATGATCCGTATACACTTAAATTGCTTTTCACTACCCTTGTTAGATCTAGGTTAGAGTACGCCTCATTTATCTGGAGGCCATATCATGCATGTTATGTTAACCGCATTGAAAAAGTTCAAAAGGTGTTTATCAGGTTTGCTCTTCGAACCTTGCATTTTAATGAACCTATACCTTCGTATCGTGCTAGATGTAAGCTCATTAATTTAAAATCGCTGGAAAGTAGGAGATCGATTCTGTCGCTATCTTTTGTATTTGATATTATTTCTGGAGGGGTGGACTGTGCCTCCCTCCTTAAACGTATTCGTTTTAATGCCCCACTTAGAAATTTACGTCATTTTGAGTCCTTTCATATTGGCCCGGTGAAAACTGTTTATGGTATTAAACGCTCCTTTCACAAGAGCTTTATGCGATCTTAATCGCATCGAAAATTGTATTCATATTGATTTTATAGCCTGTAAAAACGACTTTTTGAAATTGTTATCTTCTATTTTGGATTAATTTTGTAAATTTACTTTGCTTTTCTTTTTAATAGTCTGTAAGTATATTTGATTTATTCATTGGCTAAATTAAACAAATAAACAAAATAAATAAGTCACCAGCCATGTTCACAAATTAAATAAGAATTAATTCAAGGCGAATTTTATATCTATTGAGGCGTGGGACTTGGCATGTAATATATGGTTAGTATAGTATGGAAAGGGCTTAACTAACATCGTAGCTGAAATACAAAAAGCCGTAACAAACTAAAAATCCAAAATTAACTTTTTGATTGATTATGATGCATTTCATCGAATCATAAGTCCCCACATCGTTTTAGGCAATACAAAAATTTAGTTAGTTTCATGACACTCCAAACATTGTGTCCTGCCTTCCCATTACTAGTGAGTCAAATATCTACATCCGAATGCATATTAAACATTTTTACCGTGTGTTGCAGCCTGTGATTTTCTGCATTTCAACAACAATGTGAAATAAGCCCTCTTAAAATGTATTAGCGATATATATGTGGGAAATTTGTCATTCGCCTCAAAAAATATATCAAAACACATTGAGTGCATGGAATAGAACAACAAAACAGAATTGATAGCTTATGGCACCGACAGCAGTGAGTAATTAATTGTGACTGCCTGCAACTAGGAAGCTCAACTAACTAATAAAAAAAACTAATTACAAGGTATTCATTACAGGCGAATCTTTCCAAGGAGTCACCCGAGAACTAAGTAAATCTAAGACCTTTATCGTCCGTGATTCCATATTTCAAATTATTATAAAAAACGGGGTATCTTTTTAACAAAATAATAAGATTTTAAGCTATTTCTGCTGGCAGTCACGACTTTCAAAACAGAATTTTCTTCGAAATTTTCATTCCTAGGAACTAACAATTTATTTGCCATATCCACCTATTCACAACCTCGCTATAATCGCACCTTTGTCAAACCAGTCACAGAAGACAGGATTAAAAATGAAGTACAAAAACTGAAATCGAAAAACGCTGATGACGTAAAAGGGTTCTCCAAATTCTGAAACAATCAAAAGAATTGATGCTCCAAATTGGAACACAACGGTGTTTAAACAACGATCTTGCCATGATGCTAGATTGTGAAGATGAAAGTCAGGAGGATACATCCGAAATTTGCAGCCCCGATGCAAATCCCAAAAAGGAACTGTTGCACCGCAATAAAAAAAGAAACATAACTGAAAGTCCTCTCAACTGGTGCAGCGTCAATCGAAAATAATTTACAATTTTGTCAAGTTTCAAGTTTGTCGCCTCGAGCGAATAGTTATTTAGTGGCGCAGGTTTGATTTACGACCCGTTAGGACTCAGGCAGCAAAATGACTCTTTCTTAAATACAATGTTCCAATTTTTTAATTGAAGTACTAAATAAAAAAAAAAAACATTATTAAAAATTAGTAACTTTTCCATTTTTTATTTACCTAATCACCTAATTTACTCACCAAAATTATTTCTTAAAAATATTTGACATCCGCATTCGCATTCGCATCCGCGGATGTCTAAAATTCCACATTCGCAACATCCCTACTCCATGCATGCATGTAAAGAGTACTCCCTAAGGCCTAGGAGTACTGCAAAATTAACCACAATACATATAAAAAATGTGGTCCAATTAGCATTGCGATGTCCTAGGGCAGGATCATATACTCCAGCTCTGCATTACATCAGAGTAGCACAAAACTACTGCAACCACTGTTGCCAACTTGGTGCTTTTCGCACTAAATTTAGTACTTTTTTTTATTCAAAACGGGGAAATTTTTGAGTTTGGTGCTTGGTGCGTTTTCTGGTGCTTTTATTTTTAGTTTGAAGACACCAATTCTGTAAATCTTAAAAAAGGGAGACAAATTTATAGCAATCGTAAGTTTTGTAAGAAACTTTACAAAAATGGAAACAAAATCATGGCACAATGACAATCATAAGAAAAAGAGCATATGTTTAGCAACAAAATATGTGACAGCACTTTCTATCATGCCAGAATTACATTCGGTAATTTGCCTTTGTTTGGACCAGGAATCGACTTTTGGACCTAATAGGAAATTAACAACTCTAACCTTATGTTATTATTTCGTTAATAAAAAGGAAAAATAAATTCTTTTGAAGTATTAGATTCCATTAAACAAACAAATTAAAACAGAAAAATCGAAATCGGATGAGATTTGAAGAGTGGACAGCTTTCTTGACACAAAAATATGTTTCCATCTATGCGCCGTTGGATAATACGCTCAAATAAGACACGTTTCAAAGGGAAATCAAATTTCGTTTTGTTTCAGGTGTTAATCGTTCCTTTAATTCACAAGATCACAAGAGACTGTGGTGTAGATTTAAACTACCACATAGCTCATGAAACTTAATTTCTTGTTTTTGCTTTCGTTTCATTGGAATTGTAGAACAAATTTAGAAAAATTTAACACTTAAACCGTCAGGAAAAAATTTAAAAATTTTGCTTACATTTAAGTGAAACGGCAACGTTGGACACAGCTGCAAATTAGAAAATAAGAACATGAATGTTAACGTCGCGTGCACGAAATTGTTTGAATTATAATATAATAATATTTTGGCACTTACACACATCGTCGATTAAAGTAAAAAACCGCGTATCGTCATTCTGCAAAACCGCGTAACTGACATTGGCTGCCAAAAATTGGATTTGCTCACTCAAGCTCTTGGGTCAATCTTTATCCATTCGTCCTGATATATAATAGCCATAAATGCGATTCCTTTATAAAAAAGAGAACCATTTTGAAATATGAGTGTTTTTACTCTCTATAAAACAATTTATGCAACCTCATATACGCGGTTTTGTACTTTAAACAACGATATGTATGTTAGCGTTTGGCCAACCTTCTCCTCCGATTTGTGGCGTGCGCCTTGATGTGGTCACACAAAGTGCAGGGACCTACAGTTTTACGCCGACTCCGAACGGCGACTGTATTTTTATGAGAAACTTATTTTCATGGCAAAAATCCACTCGGAGGTTTGCCATTTCCTGCCGAGGGGCGACCGCTGTTAAGAAAAAACCTTTTTTCTAAATTTGTTTGCGATTGCTTTGACCAGGGACTAAGCCCACACTGAGGGAAAACAAATTTTAGAATTAAAAAAAAACGTGCCAAATTTAAAAAAATACGCATATCAAAGAGCACCAACCCAACTCGTTTTAAACTTGAGTATGTACGTTATAAAATATGTCGTTGCGAAGTGCACAGATGATTTTCGTTATACGAAATTATAATTAACCCTCACGCCGTATAGGGTTGCCAGATTTTTTTGCACGAAATCAGTACTTTAGACTTTTACATGCTATAAAAATCACTACTTTTCAGTACACTTTTATTCAAAGCATAATTATGAATGTAAGTAACAAAAAATACTTTAAAAGGCCAGAATTCTTGTTTTTAACAATATTTTGGTATATAAATAAGATATAAAAAAAAATAAATAAATAGCCAAAGAATTCATTACATTTCATTTTAAAATTATTTTTAATTTGGAGTTCACTTTCCATAATTTTTATTAGAAGTGGGTTTCTTTCTTTGCTAGTGATGTGCTGAGTCAATACTTTTAAGTAATGATTGATATTCGGTACCGATTTAAAAAGTATCCAATACTCTCGATACTATAAATATTTCGAATAAAAGCGCAAATAGGCCAAAAATTTTGACAATAAACGGTTCAGGGGAGACTCGCCTATCAAAGCCCGAATGTAGAAGCCAATAGAGCTTTTAATACTGATTTAAATGAAATATGTATATATATATGTCGGTTCGAGGCCATAATGCAGAGAAACTCTTATTTGTTTGAAGCATTTTTTTCCAGCTGAATCGGACGATATCATTTTTGTAGGCCTGGGGGCAGATTCTGTAACCAGTTAGCGACAATTTTCGAATCGGTTTTGTTGACCTATGATATGAAATTTTTTTACGTCAACAAGTCCGATATCGATCCGAAACTTGTCGCTAACTGGTTACAGAATCTCTCCCCTGAAAGGCTTCTTCATCGGTCAAAGTATTTTTCTTGAACCTTGGATCGACTAAGGTTAAAACTGATGAAATAATATTTTTCTGTTGCGATAAGTTCAAGTGATATCATATAAATTAGTAATGAAAGTTTTTTCTAAACTTGAAATGCATATAATGGCGAAGGTTTAATGTAAACAATCAGTATCGGGCACCGAAAAGGAAGTATTGAATGCCGAAAAGGAAGTATTGAATACCGAAATCTTTTTTAAGTATTGGGTACCGATAATTCAGGACATCACTACTCTTTGCAACAGGAAGCAATCTTTATACATACTTAGGATCCCCTCAGGTTGCTTCGTTTGAGTGTAGTATTGAAAAAACAAAATTACATATTATTTCAAACTGTGGAAACATAACACTATTTTAATACTTCATCCATATTTCCTCATGGCTTAAATTACTTTTTTCAACATTGCAAAAATTTTGATAGCTCAGTTATGCATACTTGGCGTTGCATGAAGTTGCCACATAAGGAATCTGTTACCCAACGTATAGCACTACACATGTAGAAGTCTGTTGGGTCTTGATTTTTACGTAAAAATAGTATAGTATGCACAACTGGGCTATAAGAATGCCTAAAAGGAGTATCTAACTCTATGTCTTGTATGTAAAACTCTTTTACAATGTCAGTCTGTTGGGTTTTGATTTTTACGTAAAAATAGTATAGCAGTGCAAAGTATGCACAACTGGGCTATAAGAATGCCCTAAAAGGAGTATCTAACTCTATGTCTTGTATGCAAAACTCTTTTACAATGTCAGTAAATTGAGAAAAAATAGGCAAAAGCCATTCAATTATTCAAATTTGGTATTAAACTGATAACTATCAACACTCGTCAGCCTTGTTTTGAAATAAATTATAGTCCTTCAAATTATCGCAATTGGTACGTAATAACTCGGCTATATGCTCATAAAACAATTGCTCTTTTTGTTGTATTAATTTCTTGTGCATATCAAACATTATCTGAAACATGTTAACTATAGTTAAATTATTTTCTTCTTACTTTTTTACAGTACAGTTTATCGAAGTTCCAACATTGTGTAAAAAAACCTTAAAAAATTCTAAAGTATTTTGTTTGTGTAAAATAAAGTTACACAAACAAAATACAAACATGGGGAAAAATTACCGAACACCAGGTTACTGAGTACTAAGTACGGTGGGAAGACCCCTATTACAAATCTGTATGCTCAGAATCGAAATTCTGTACAAACCAGTAAAAATTTTGAAAAATCAGGACATTAGCGTACTGATTGAAGAAATGAAAAAAATCAGTAAGGGAGCTCAAAAATCAGTACTGTACTGATAAAATCAGTACGTCTGGCAACCGTAGGTTACGTAGACCCGACTGTCGTGAGAACGATGCTGTCATTGTCCATACTTCTGCGCCATATACCAGCACGGGCAGGATGAGTGAATTATAGAGCATGGTTTACGTACGTCGAGAGAGGACTTTACTCCTGAATTGCCTACTCAGTCCATAGTAGCACTTGTTGGCATGGCATGCTGACATTATTATCGGTGTTAGTGCTGGTTCCCAAATAAACGATATTCTCTACTTTCTCGAAATTGTAACTGTCAACAGTGACGTGGGTCCCAAGGCGCGAATGTGCTGACTGTTTGATGACAGGAGATACTTCGTCTTGTTCTCGTTTACCACCATGCCTATTTGCTTTGCTTTCTTATCCAACTTGGAAAAGGCTGAACAGACTTCGCGGTTTTGGTTACCGATGATGTCGATGTCATCGGCATAGCCAGCAACTGCACGCTCTTGTAGTAAATTGTTCCTGGGCGGTTCAGTTCTGCAGCTCTTATTATCTTAAAACTTGAGCGCTTAACCAAAAAAGAACTTAAGCGAATTTTCTTTACTACTTCAATGAGTTAGGTATCCGAATCCTTTTGTAACCAAATAATGGAGGAGCACTTACCACGTAGAAATTACTGCAAGCGAGATGAGCAAAATAAATAAGACCTTGTAAAATTGGGATAAGTGTAGAGAGATAGTACAGGTAAACGTAATACTTTCTTTGATAATTGACATTAGTTGCACAATTTTTAAGCCAGGTATAGCTATTGTGCAGATATGTTGAATGCATCTGTCCAGCAGTTTCCTCATATATGCTAAAAATAATGCCCTTGATGCGCATTTTGGGGTAGGTATTTTAAATGTGCACTTAATTATAACAGCAGCAAAGCAAAATATACTGTATACCGTAAGCTGTTCTGATAGAACAGATAGAATGAAAATGTTGGTTCAATGTAATTCTATCCTTATGTTAAAGCCACTATGCCTATTCCACCGTCCTTATTTAAATCGGAATTTTTCTTCGAAAATGAGTTATTGACATTGTTGAATTTATCTTTATGAATTTCAAATTATACACAGCACTGTAATCTCAAGCATCGTACAGTTCCATAAGTAAAGTAACTCTTCTTCTTACCGTTTCCTGGCAGGCTGTAGGTATGTTTTTGGTTAGTGTATTGGTGTTTTTGGTTCAGTATGTTAGTGTATTCTGAATAAATTGTGATAGGGCTATTCGCGATCCGGTGCAAATGGCCTAGCATCATGGCATTGCAAATTTGTATTGCAAATTATTTGCAATACACAAACAAAATACACGCATTTGCATTTGTCATGGCTTGACAAATTTGCAATACCTAAAATCCATAGCATAAAAATGCTATGCATTGCATTCATAAACAAAACCAAAGCTGATGCACAAAAA
>NW_023459064.1:18007-21302 GCF_013731165.1 Rhagoletis pomonella | reverse complement strand
TCATCTTCATCTTCATCTTCATCTTCATCTTCATCTTCATCTTCATCAATGCTCAAAGGCTGGCTATAAAGAGAACCGAATATTATTTGGCAAAGGTCTGTTGAAAAAACTGGATGCATCTCTAGTTGTTTTCTACTTTTTCTAAGTGTAATTTTTTTCGCGGGATAGCGCGACCCGCGGGACCCACGGTACTGATTTAAAATTGGCCGAGATGGGCGGTATCGGGAAGATCTGTAAAAATATGGCGGGCGGGACGGGACCAAAATCCTTTCCCGACACTCCCGATAAAACCGCAACCCCCGCAAATTCACAAAATCTTCCTTAAAAACGATGTTTGAAATATGCACTTTTAATGTTTTATTGAGGCGAAAAAGAAAAAAAATTATAGGAAGATGCCAGATCTTTCATTATTATTTAAAATTAATATGAAAGACATGAATATTTTTGTGAACCTTCGATCGGTTTGTAAACCTCGCCACACACGTTGAAATCTCAACCGCTCGTTTCAATTTGTTGTCCGTGTGTAGCCGCTTTAGAGATAGATATCGGGACCCACGGGACCCGCGGTACAATTCTGAAAAATCTCGGGATGGGCGGGTTCGGGGCTTAAAAATCGAATTTCGGGATGGGCGGGGTCGGGATTAAATACTTAGTCCCGTGCCCATCTCTAATTTCGACTGAAGTGGCTGCACTTGTCTTCTTTTTCTAATTCTGTCAAAGCGGAAAACATAATTGATTATGTAGCTAAACATGCAAACATTAAACCCAGCATGCTTTCGTGCTCTCCCCTAGTTAAAAAGGATGTTTCTATAAATACTCTAAAGAGTGTAAATTTTAAACTGGGCGTATCTAATTTGCACTACGAAAAGCTCTTAAATCCGAACTAATGGCCTGCGAATGTTGCTATGTGCCCTTTTAAATTTATGCCAAAAAAACGACGACTCTCAGACAAAAGCCCAAAGTTCGATAATGCTAACCACAAGCACTTAAAAATATATTTTCATAATGTCTCTGGTCTTAGGACAAAATCTAAATCTCTTCATGTCATGAGTTCGCAGTTAGATTATGATATCTTCGTTATCATAGAAACTTGGCTAAACGATAACTTCTTCAGTCATGAGTTCTTCGATCCAAACGTGTTTGAAGTACTCCGAAAGGACAGAGGTGCAGTCAAAACTGGTTGTGCTAGAGATGGTGGTGTCCTAATTGCGATCCAGAGGAAACATAAGGCGTTTTTCTACGAGCTAAGCAACAATAACTCGCTGCTGGACCGACTCTGCGTGTGTGTACAAAGCCCTCGGGAATCGCTCTTCATCTGCGCTTCATACATTCCGCCGAATAGCTCAGATGAGCTGTATAAGGCGCATGTAGATAATATTTTGTCTCTAAACGCAAATTGTGCACCAGATAAGCATCTTGCTGTCTTAGGGGACTTTAACTTAAACAACGTTTGGTGGTCTAATATAGCTAAGACGTCTGGTCTTTTAACAATCTGCGTGAATAGTAGTAGCGAGATATATTTAATTGATAATTGTTTAAGCATTGATATTAGGCAAATAAATTACTTTCACAATAAGCTTCAGAGGTTTTTGGACCTAATATTTATTAGCACTAATGATAACTTTCAGTTGTCCGAGTGTAATTTTCATTTTAAGGAGCCTGATATGTATCATGTTCCCTTGGTATTAGATATTTATTTTTACTCATACCTCAGCTTGGACAAGAAAAACACAAAAGCATCTTTTAACTATAATGTATGTAATTTTTCTTTAAATCTAAAGTAGTTGAAGTTTGTCAAAACAACATTCCAATCTTTGGAAAAAAGTTGTACAAAGTTCCATGGCATACTCGAAATCTTAAAAGAATAAAAAATTTAAGAAACAAATACCACCGCAAATTCAAAAAGACGAACAACTATTAGTTTTTTATTGAGTATAAAATGTATGCCAAACATTTTAACTGCCTTGATAAATTTTTATACAGAAACTACGTTTTAAACTATGAAGCCAATATCAAGTCGAATCCTAAAGCTTTCTGGCGATTTATAACTTCGAAGAAATCTTGCTCTAGTATTGCTTCTCAATTATTTCTGGACGGAAATTCTGCTACATCCCCCATTGAGGCTGCGAATCTGTTTGCCGATTTTTTCCGCTCAAACTTCATCTTATATGACGACTCTAGTGGAAGCCTTTCCAATACTAAGGAATCGACCTTTAGCTTTGGATACCTAACCTTGACCACAACCGACATTCTTAATGGCATTGCGCAGCTTAAGCCCTCGAAACAAACTGACATTGACGGGCTATCCGCAGTTCTATTAAAAAAAAGGCGTGAGTACTAGGTACTCATGAAATTTGATGTTTATACATATGCGAACGGCAAAGCATAAAAGTACATTTACATATAAATATAATCTCAATCAAAGCTCGTTAGCTGTCAAATTGGTTGTGCTTGTTATTCACACAACTCGAGGAAAATTTAAACTTCTTCTCTGTGCCACCGTGGTCACTTTTTTTTTGCAATACATATTAGGCCATTTAAATATACTAGTGTTCGCCCAGCGGTTGAAATTCAACCGCTAAAATTAAGGATAGTTTATGTGAGTTAAGGTCGGCCGCTGTGGTGTAGTGGTAAGCAGTGCGCGCTTCCACTCCGCAGGACCCGAGTTCAAACCCTGGTCAAAGCAACATCGCAAAAAATTTAGAAAAAAGGTTTTTTTCTTAACAGCGGTCGTCCGTCGGCATGCAATGGCAAACCTCCGATCGTATTTCTGCCATGAAAAACAGCTTCTCATAAAAATACAATCGCCGTTCGGAGTCGGCGTAAAACTGTAGGTCCCTTCGCCTTGTGTGACAATATCAAGGCGCACGCCACAAGTCGGAGGAGAAGCTCGGCCAAACACTAACATATGTGTAAGCGCCAATCTATTATTATTATTATTATTATTATGTGAGTTAAGTTGAGCTGAAATAAAATTTGTTGGAATGGGTTTAGTGGAGGGGAGTTTAGCTTAGTACTTAGCATAACATAACATAGAATATCATTCGATTCAATAACATAACATATGTAGCATAACACATCACAATATAACATCGCACATTCTTCAGTTGTATTTCCTTTTTATCCCTATCACTTTCTTCTTTCTATCTTTGTCTCTATCGCTTTTATTGTTTATGTTTATGTTTATCTACACCTTCATGTTCATGTTCATGTTCATGTTCAAGTTCATGTTCATGTTCATTTTCATGTTCATGTTCATTTTCATGTTCATGTTCATGTTCATGTTCATGTTCAT
>NW_023459064.1:7991-17907 GCF_013731165.1 Rhagoletis pomonella | reverse complement strand
AAGAGGTTTCCGAAAAAGTTCGTAAACGAAACTGTTACTGGTGAAAACGGATACCCATCTTACCGCCGCCGAGCATCTCAAAATGGCGGTTTCACTGCCGAAGTAAATATGCGCGGATCAGTTAACAATCGGTGGGTAGTGCCTTATTCGCCAGTACTTTCACGAGCATTTGAAACTCATCTGAATGTAGAATACTGCGCTAGCGTAGAATCGATAAATTATATCTGCAAGTACGTAAATAAGGGAAGCGATCAAGCGACATTTGGTTTACAGAGCAGTGATCGTGATGAGGTGACCAAATATCAATCAGGTCGCTATATAAGTACTTCGGAAGCAGTGTGGCGAATACTTGGCTTTTCAGTCCACGAAAGACATCCTCCTGTAATGCATTTAGATGTCCATTTGGAAAACGGGCAGCGGGTGTATTTTAATCCTGAAAACGTAAGGGAACGTCTAGAAAATCCTCGCTCTACCACACTCTTGGCGTATTTCAATCTGTGTCAAAAAGATAGTTTTGCACAAACGCTCCTGTACAATGAAATACCGTCCTACTACACATACAGTAAACAAAGAGGACTATTTAATAGACGCCGACGCGGTCAGCCTGTGGAGGAGTTTCCAGATGTCCATCGCGAGAACGCAATAGGACGAGTGTATACGGTGCATTCAAGTAATAGTGAGTGATATTACTTGCGACTTTTGCTGCACACAGTCAGGGGAGCCACTTCATATACATATTTGAAGACTGTCAATGGCGCTGAACATTCTACCTTTCACGGAGCTTGCTGTGCACTGTGTCTGCTAGATGACGACCGAAATTGGTTTGAAACTCTTGAAGAGGCCGTTGTCAGTGAAACTCCCAGTCGACTGCGGCATTTGTTTGCAGTTATGATAGTGTTCTGCGGACTTTCCCCATCCTGTACAGCTATGGGAGAAATATCAGCGGCATCTGTTAGAAGACTTTCTCTTCGCGGCTAAGCGTGCTGATGGAGATAGTATTGCAGATCCTGATAAGCGTGTTATTAATCGTTGTCTTTTGTCGCTTCAAGGCATTGTTATTTCAATAAGAGGCAATCCTTTGAGTCATTACGGTCTTCCAGAGCCGCAGGAAACCACGGAAGCTCAGCGAGTTAGTAGAGAGTATGCAGCGGAGACAAATTACAGTTATTCTGCGATGCCCGAAATTGTAAACAATAATTCTGGGACCCTTACCGATGAACAAAAGTCTGTGTATAACAAATATTAACAAGTGTCAATAAACAGGATGGCGAAACATTTTTTTTGGACGCCCCTGGTGGTACAGGCAAAACCTTTTTGACTCGACTACTACTAGCTGAAGTGAGACGACAAGGGAACATAGCACTAGCTGTCGCCTCATCGGGTATTGCTGCCACTTTACTCCCTGGAGGCAAAACTGCCCACACTATGTTTAAGATACCCTTGAGCCTCGATATAAATGAAACCCCAGTTTGTGCCGTATCGCGAAATAGTGAAAAGGCGAAAATTCTTGCAGAGCGCAGCCTAATCGTTTGGGATGAGTGTACGATGGCGCACAAGAAGGCCGTGGAAGCAGTCAATCGCACTCTCCAAGACATCCGACGAAACGATCACATCATGGGAAGAATAACTGTTTTATTTTGTGGGGATTTCCGTCAGACTCTACCCGTTATAACCCGCGGAACTAGAGCTGATGAGGTGAACGCATGCCTCAAATGCTCCGTACTCTGGCCACGGGTGCAGAAATTGAGTCTGACGCGCAACATGAGAGCACACTTAGGCGACAACCCCCATGCCCAAGAATTTTCGGACGCTTTGCTAAAAATCGGCGAAGGTTCATTTCCCTAATCGAATGGATTAGTAACCCTACCAGAGAACCTTTGTAAGATTGTACCTTCGGTGGAGGAACTAATTCATTCCGTTTATGGAGATGTATCTCAAATAACGCATCAGGACAACAATTCTTGGCTTTGCGAGCGAGCAATACTTACGCCCAAAAATGACCAAGCAGCTTCCATAAATCACAGCACTTTGGAAAAAATTGAAGGAGACGAGGTGATATACCGGTCAATAAACAAGTTTTGGACCGAACCGATGCTACCACTTATCCAGTAGAGTTTCTTAATTCTCTATCTGCCCCCGGACTCCCTGCGCATAACATCGTCCTGAAAGTGGGTATTCCGATTATGTTGCTTCGGAACTTAACCCCTCCAAAGTTATGCAATGGAACCCGCCTTAAGGTGATGTCGCTTCGAAATAATATTATAGAAGCAGAAATTCTTACGGGCTGTGGAGCTGGTGAAGTAGTTTTCATACCACGCATACCCCTAATTCCAAACAACTTCCCATTCCAATTTAAACGTGTGCAGTTTCCCGTGAGCGTATGATTCGCTATGACCATCAACAAGTCGCAAGGTCAGACACTTCGAGCCGCCGGTGTCGATCTCAGAACGAACTGTTTCTCACACGGACAACTATATGTAGCTTGCTCACGCGTAACTAGCTCCGACAATTTGTTTATAATGGCTAATATGGGTAGAACATCAAATGTTGTATATAAAGAAATTCTTTTGTTTTTATTGTTTCGTTTTGGATAACAATAAACGTTTTTACTTATCCATCTCAGTCTTTTTTATTGGTATTTGATTCTCAACTGTCTCCGTAAAATTAAAAATATTATCCACAGATTCTAAATTCCTCGCATACGAAGTCGCGGGCAAAAGCTAGTTCCTAATAAAATTTGAAATATGTATGTATGCACATTTAACGTTAAAATTACTTCTAACGTGAAAGTAAGTTCTGCAATGAAATAAAAATCAAATATTTTAAATTTCTATTGTTTTAATTTCAGGAAATAACTAGATATACGATTGAAGAATAAAATAATTTTAGTATCCCAAAAAACGTATTTTAATGAGTCCGATACTGAGTAGTATCGATACTTTTTCCCTGATACTTTTAGAGTATCGATACCATGAGCTTGATGCCAGAATGAGTACTCAGTATCGATACCAAAGTCCGAAATTTCGAACCCTAGAACTAACTTTAGTTGACAATCGGATTCTTAACCTAAGCTTGGAGTTGGATGTTGTCACATGCAACCACCATGTGCCTAGTTAGTTTATCACGGTTACGGCATTTGTGCTATATGATATCCAAGTTTGGTAGACATAGCGTCGGCAGAAAATGTGATGCGCGTGTGAACGTCGCTGTTAACTTCTGTGGCGTTAACTCCTCCCCCTTTAAGTTCAACGGTATCCTCACTGTTGTGGGTTAGGGTACCGGCAATATCATCTGTATTCTTTTTTGTTGTTTTTATGGTTACTTTATAGTTCCTTCGGGAGGTATATGTTCTATATAATAGTAGGCAGATAACTATGACGAAGATAATAGAATTGATGGTTAGACTAGCGCCGTATTTATACTTGATTTCTTTCAATTCTTCAGTGTTAGGAATCTATAATTCCTTCAGCATTTGTAAGGATAGGGCTTCCTTGAAGATATTGGTCGCATTAGAAGTTTGTGCTATTGCAGGTAATGGTTTTGCAGCTGATAGCTGATTGCTTCTAAATATTTGGTTTTTCACTGTGATTGTTGAGGTGCTGTGGTGTGTTCCTTGCAGTGACATGGATTTGTTATCTATTGTTACTTCCCCGCTGTGATCATTTAGTAGAAGAATGTTAGATGTGATTTTTTCGATTGCCGGTAAATGTTGGTTATTGGTGGTGGTGCATGTTGACGGCAAGCTTTTCATTAAATTAGGAATGCAACTAGAACTTGTAATATTAACAAAGCTCGACGTTTTACAAATTGATATTTCATCTAAGGTATTACATACGTGGTTCATTCGTAATATTTCATTTTCACACAACATTATATTTTCAAATTCAAACTTAATGCTAACATTTTTCATTTTTACGGGTTTTAACAACAATTTTTTACAACTAGTTTTCTCTGTTAATGGTAGCGACACAACGTACAACAAGGTTGATTGGTTTGCAGCGATTTTTACTTCACTGAATTCTAAGGCTTCTATTAAATTTACAAAAGGCATTTTTTGTTCCTCGAAAAGATTTTTTGTAATGTTAATTTCGAAATTTGATAAGATAAAGGAGTTGACAATGCCTGCTTTGGCCCACTGTATCGAGTAATCTATCTGAACCAATTCTTCTTCAATTATATTGAGTTTGTGTTCTATATTTCGTATTATCTCTTTTTTTGCTATCTCGCTTGACCGGACTGTGTTTAAAAGGGTATTCGTTATTTTCGAGATTTCATTCAGTCGGTTGATTATTAATCTGTTAATTATTAATTGTTTGTCGTTATTGCTTAATAAGTTATTTGTCTGGTCGGATATCAGTTGGAAATCGTCGTGGTCTGGAGAGCCTGCTAGCCATTTCCAAGCAGTTCCAAGGATGTTCAAGGATCGTTTTTGCCTAGGTTTGAGTCCGTTAAGTATGTTCTTTAGTAGATCGGTGTCGTATTTGAGAAAAAGGTAACTTCTGTCCTTGGGTGTAACATAGTTTTTTATTGTAGATTCTATGTCCAAGATAGCATCTTCGTATTGGTTGAGGTTAATTGCATGTAAGAGTTTGAATGTACCTGTCTGTAGTAGTGCAATACCTTTATCGATTGCGATTATTTGGGAATTGCTGTAATCCAATATCTGTGTTTTGCAGTGGCATATCGTCATTAATTTTAATAGAAAAAATATGTATCTTATAAAAGTTGTCATGTTGTCTCCTGTGAATGAAAATAATTCTTCTCAATCAGGTATTGATTATTTTTCCTAATACTGAGCTAATATATTTCTAACTAATTTATTATTAATCCTTTATGCACTATTCTTCCTGATTTTGTGGTAATTGTACTGTTTCTGTTTTCCGCTACAGTTTCTTCTTTATTTCGGCATGTAAGTTTATTTCCAATTCTCTTATTTGTTCTAACAAAAATTACGTCGTCCACATTATAATTTTTAATTTTTTTTTATAAGGCTTTCCTTTTTTTGTTGTGATAATTAAGGTCAGCGTCCTGTTTATATTGGAGCCTCTGAATATTCTTTTGCTTTTTGGCTTCGACTTGAAGAGGGTCAGACGTTACATGTCGTCCAAAAAATAGCTCTACAGGTTTTTGGTTTGTGGTAGAGTGAATAAAATAGTTATACTTCCATATGGATTCGTCGAGGAGGTCTGCAAAGGATGAATGGACGTTTTCTGCCTTAAGACAAGGCATTATTTCTGCCAATGTGCTGTGGAATGGTTCGATTTGTCCGTTTACTGTACTGGTATAAGGTGGGCATTTAAATATTTCGATATTTAATTGGTCTTCTAAAAGATGTATTATTGAAGCAGATCATAGTGATTTTTCGTTGTCGATAACTATTTTTTCCGGTATCCCGAAGCACATCAATAGTCTTCTAAGAGGTTCTTTAATATGTTGTGTGGCTCTTGATCTGACTAATGTCGCTTGGGCATATTTAGAAAACTTATCTATTACAGTCAGTATTACTCTGTCGTTTGTGTAGTAAATGTCTAGATGTACGATCTGTCCAGGATATTGTGGGATTGGAGTCGGTTGTATAATGGGTTTTGGGGGGTGTCTTTCATATTTCTGCGTTTTACAAACTTACACTGTTTTATTATTGCGTCTATTTTCGATTGCATTCTAGGGAAGTAAAATGATTGTAAATGCTGCTGTTTATTTTCGCGCGCGCTGCGATATGCACGTGTGTGTTCTTTTAGGATTTCATTCTCTTGTTCGGCTTCGTCCGCTAGGTCAGTTAACATTTTCCGCGTGAATCTAATTTTATAATTTCTGAAGTGTAGAGGGTATATTTCCTGTATTTTGCCGAGAATGTGCTCTTCTGTGCTTAAGCCGTTTACGACTGACGGATTCAGATATCGTTTTAAAATTTCAATTAATTTCTCTTGAGAGTAGTCATTTTCAGTAACAGTATGTCTGTGATATGTTTGGAAAATTATATTGAACCTGTATGAGGGAATTACATCGACATTATGTTCGGAGCTTTCATCGCTATGCATAGTACCTATCAATGAATTTATTTGGGGCGGTCGTGAGAGTGCATCGGCGACCACATTTGCCTTTCCCGGTTTGTAATGCAACTCATAATTGTTCCTCCAAGATGGCTTTCCATCTTTTCATTTTATTTTTGTTGCTTTTTGTACTAAGCGCGTACGTCAGGGGCTGGTGATCGGTAAAGATTTTAACCTTAGCCGATCCGTAAAGGTAGTTTCGTAAATTACATAAAGCCCAGATAATCGCCAACATTTCCTTTTCATTTGTGGCGTAATGTTCTTCTGTCTGGCTTAGTGTTCGGGATATGAAAGCAATGAGTTTATCCTTCTGCGAGAGTACTGCGCCAATCGCGTAGTTTGAGGCGTCTATTGTTAACTGAAACTCTTTTGAATAGTCGGGATGTATGAGCATTACTTCCTCTGCAGTGAGAGATAATTTAATTTTGTTAAAGGCTTCGATTGCGTTTTCATCTTGTGATATATGTTTTTTTTTTTTGGGCTTACGCCCATCTTCCCCTCTTAGAAGGACTGTAAGGGGTTTTGCCAGATTCGCATAATCTTTGATGAAGCCGCGATAATACCCTGAAAGTCCTAAGAAGGCACGAAAATCTTTCAAAGTTTGGGGTGTAGGAAAGTTCACTATCGCTTCGGTTTTTTTTTTGGATTCGTCTTGAGGCCCTTCTCGGTAATAATAAATCCCAGAAACTCAACCTCAGATTTTAAAAATTCACTCTTATCTAACTGTATTTTTAAATTGGCGTTCTCTAGACTCTCGAAAATGATTTTCATGTCGTTGAAATGAGTTTCCTGGGCCTTGCTGAAGATGATAATATCATCTTTATAAACATAACATCGCTTGCCGATGTGATCCCTGAGAATAACGTCTAGGGCTCTTTGGAAAATTGAGGGAGCATTTTTCAGCGCTAAAGGCAGTCGAGTAAACTCTTACTTACCGTCTGTTACTGGTCTGTCTGTGGTGGTGCGAATCTCGCTTTTTACTGTGGTAGTAAAAGTAAATTTTTCTTCGGGGTCGGCAAATAGCGTTTTGAAATTACTAACTAACTTGTGCAGGTTTTCTTTTTGAATTTCGTTTAAATGTTCCGTTCTGATATTGATAAAATTTACGTCTTGCGAGAACTGTTGTTTCAATTTAATTTTTAATCTGTTTCCTATTGACATATAGTTATTCTTTGCGTGTATACGACATCTAACTCTTTTAGTGAATCGTTTCCTATAATGGCATGGAAAGATTTTAATGTTGACAGCAAGAAAAATTTGATGGTGGTGTTCTTCAGTCCGAAGACATTTGCAAAAGTGTGATGGGTGATTGAAATATTTCCTCCTATAGAGGTTGCGAAAAATGGGTTGTCATTTCTAACGGGTTTCTTCACAAACTGGGGCTGCACAAAATTTTTGTTAGAGCCAGTGCTTGTTTTACATTCGATGTAAGGCACTGAAGAGTTATTCATTCTAAAAAATGAATGTCTGTGAAGTCAATACTTTCTAAGGGGTCGCTTTCTGTTTGGTAATTTTCACCTAGGTTTTCGGAAGGATAAACGTAGTCGTGTAGCGATTCTCCTGCTACTTCGTTGTTATCCCTAACGTCTTTGTAGTCCTGGATTTCTATATTATAATTACGCTGCCTCTTGTCAGTATAGAGCTGGGTTGACGCAGGTCTTTTACCCTGAGACGTGTTGTTTAGCGTCGGTCGATTCATGTAATTTATATTTCGTGTTTGAGCACTTTGGTCTACCTCCATTGGCTCTGGTTTTTTTTTGTGGCTTAGGTCCGAGAGGACGAGGAGGTGGTACAGAATTGTTTCTAATATTATTAGGATTGTTATAATAGGTATACCCAAACGCAGAATTTGGAGTAGGGTTGGGATTTCTTGGCAGCTGTGGGAGATATGCTAATTCTGGATAAAAATAGGGGCTCCCCTTAGTATTGGTATTACTGCGGTTATTAGTATTCCTAGGGGGAATAGCCGGATTAGTTGGATAAGGATTATGAACGTTTTTTTGCTACTCCATAAGCATAATTTGTCCTAGGGTATAGGTTCTCTAGTTTTTGACAAAGGTGTAGAGCTTGAGGGAGATCAACCGGTTCCCTCATTCCCAATAGTTTGGGTAAGTCTCCATTCAGACCGCGAATGAAAGTATCAAGAGCTTTATCTCGATATGTTTGGGTCATAATGCAGAGTGTTACATGACTCATTTCCATACATGATATTTTGTTTAAAATAAACGATAAATGTGAGTAGACACTCTGATAAAATTCTTCTGTAGTTAACCGTCCTTGTAAAAGTGTGTTCATTTGATATTCGAGAGTGCCGAGATCTCGCTTATCAGCATAATGGAGCGTAAGGCACTTGCAAATGGACTTCCAATTTAGTTGTGTATTGTACGACTCCAATACCGCGTCCGCTTGTCCTGTAACTTTATTTCTTATTACGCTTAATATTCCGAAGTATTTTGGGGTACCGCAGATAGGTTCATAAATTTGTATAATTCGCTCTACGCTCTTCTTCCAAGAGCTGAATTCCCTTGGCTCACCCGAAAATTCTCGAAGACTTCTAACTATGTCGGCAATTTTGTCGAGTTCACATATATTATTTCCGTTTGTCAAAGTAATGGTCTGATCTGCTTCTATTGTTGGGTTTTCCCTTTGCCCTAATCTAGCGTCGACTAACCTATTTACGGGTTCTGCAATTTGGTTACTCATTTCCTTAGATGCTTCTGCACTTGGTTGTGATTGATTACTTGTCAACACAGGTGGCCTAATCAAATTATTATTTGGCATTTTGTGATATTTCTTTATGCTCTTCTTATTACGCTTAGAAAAATATTTTTATTTTTTTATTATGAAACAATTTTTTGTAACCTGTTCAGGGAAGAGGGCCCTTTCTACTCCGGATGGTCCGTATAAGGAGTCGCGGAGTTAGGGTATTGTTATAAGTTGGAGGATCTCTTGAGTGCTTCAACTTTGTTGTATGTCTGTTATTGCTTTATTATTACTGTTATCCTATTTTTCAATTCGAATTTATATTTGTTCCACACTATTTGTGATATATTTTTTTACAATATTTTCCTTTGTAATAGTAAGAATTAAATTTAATTTTTCTCATGAAATCATTATTTTTTAAATTTTTTTTTCCAAATTCTAATTATGATTACTTTTCGTCTCTGTGATTCCCTATTATTAAAGTTTCAATTTTCTTTTTCAATATTTCAATTATTATTATCTTTCGTCACTAAAATTCCTTATTACTAAATTTTCAATTTTCTTACGATTAATCCTACGATAATTCCTCGCTGCTCCTGGTGGAGTTATACTTTTTGCGCTCGTCTGCGCTACTGGGGGTCCTGTACAGAAGACGATGGTCGACGAGGTTGCCTGCGGACTGACACTACAGGCTGGGTTCCTTTTGGGTCCAGTAATTTCCACGGGGTGTTCTTGTAGCTCGGCGGCTTCTTTAGGCGATCTGGCTACTTATCGGATTAGTTGCTTGCGTACGGTACGGCGGCTACTTGAGGCGAACTTACCGAGAAAACGATTATTTTATTTACGCTTTAGCAAAGTTATTAGCGTATGGTACGGCGACTGCTTAAGGCGAACTGACCGAGAAAAAAATAATTTTTTTTACGCACTATGGCACTATGCTCCTTTTAGGCAATTGGCCAAAATAACTTTATTTACTTTTATTAATTTCCGCGCTTACTGACCCAAGACGTTGGGCGCCACTTAACTTTACTGCCGAGTAAAGTTATAAAAAAAGATATTTTTTAGTGCTCTATGAGCGCGTCTTATCTTTATTGAGCCAAAATTTTTTTTTTTTTGTTTTTTTATTAACGCATTAAACAAGGTGACATTAATACACTCTGATA
>NW_023459064.1:0-7891 GCF_013731165.1 Rhagoletis pomonella | reverse complement strand
GAAGTAGTCTTGAAAATCCTGATTTAGTCTGAGGAATCTCTCAAATCCCGAAACTGTTCTCAAATTGAGGTGTGGTGAGTTTAGGTGAGGTGTGGTGAGAACGGGTGTGATTAGTTCAACTATGGTGAGTTAAGATTTGGTGGATTTCGGTGTAGCAGTAGAAGGTGTGGTGAGTTTAGGTGAGGTGTGGTGAGTTTGTATGTGGTGAGTTGTTTTGAGGAGAGGTGAAGTGAGTTGTGGTAAAGTAAGTTGAGGTGAGTGTAAGGTGGGGTGTTAATTCTCTAATTTTCTCCTAAATTATACAGTATTTAGTTTGAAAGTATTTACCCATCGACTAAATAACTTGGTACTTTAGTGAAAGTATTTTGCATCCCCAAGGTACATGAGTACTTTGGATCAGAGTATTTAGCGCCTGCTAAATACTTTCATTTTTTGTACTCTGGTATCTAGCAGCTCCTAAATACTAAAGTTTTTCTTACTTCAATATCTAATAGCACCTAAATACCTAAATATTTTTTACTTGGGTATTTAGCAGCTCCTAAATACCTAAGTATTGTTTACTTGGGTATTTAGCACCTCCTAAATACCTAAGTATTGTTTACTTGGGTATTTAGCACCTCCTAAATACCTAAGTAAATAGTACTTGGGTATTTAGCAGCTTCTAAATACCTAAGTAAATAGTACTTTGGTATTTACAACAACACGAAATACCTAAATACTTTTGTACTTAGTATTTAATACTTAGTAAATACAATTTTGCCCATCACTGGTTTGTAATAATCAGGGAACAGATTTTGGGAAAATTGCCTTTTTTCTGCTAAACAGATAGAGTATATTCGATTAAGAATGACCACGATTTAGCTTTCCCTGATTCCATATATACACATCTGAAGATGCCTTTTTTTGCCTTTTTTAAGATATTCGCCTTTACTAACTTTAATTGTAAAGGGCAAGCCCTTATTCCT
The DNA here is from genome assembly GCF_013731165.1 of Rhagoletis pomonella. Classification (NCBI taxonomy): domain Eukaryota; kingdom Metazoa; phylum Arthropoda; class Insecta; order Diptera; family Tephritidae; genus Rhagoletis; species Rhagoletis pomonella. The sequence goes on along the minus strand of NW_023459064.1, from coordinate 6,926 downwards.
GATAATATGAAAGTTTTAAACGTTCCATATTTAAATTGGGCGCCACTTGCATCAACTCACGTCGAGCGCACGTTTAGTACATTTAAGGCTTTTCTTCGCGAACATCTAATAAAAATGCTGCCAGAAAACTTCAAAATGCATCTTGTTGTTCAATGTTACTATAACTTTTGCGAGTTAAAAACTCAAATGGAGAAAATAGTCAAAGATTCAAAGTACAAATTTTTGATATAATGAAACTATGTAGTTCATAGTTTTTCTCTTTTTACTTGTAAAATAAACATTTCTTAAATAAATGTTTTTTTTTTTATTATTTTTCAGTTTTTGTCTTTATTTAGTACCTTTTTTGCCTTTTAGTGCCTTTTTCTGCCTATTTTACCTCTTTTGTAGGTTTTAGGTCCTAAAAATCTGTTCCCTGGTAATAATGGTGTGTGTGAACTCCAAAAAATGGAATTATTGGGATATTTTAACACATACCTCCGATGCAAAACTTTATCTAACAATGCCCTAAAAATACCATAAATGCCATCATTATTATATGAGACTACCAGAGCACCTGACGTCGTTCGGGGTAAACAAATAAAAATATGAAACAGTAATACAAATATTCAGTTCAGCATAATTTAAAGAAGACAAACTATTTTCTTTGTTTCTTTATCGTGCTTTAACTAATGTATATTGATCATAATTTGTACTACAAATCTTGTTTAATTATTAATATTAGGTGGATTAAGGTAACGATCACATTTCTAAATTAAAATTAGTGTACTACGGTATATTCCGTTTAGTTGCCTATTCGCTTGGCTGTTTTAGTATAGCTGCACATTTCTGGTAGAATGCTTAATTCGGAAGGAGTTTTATTCATTATGTATGAACCTTTTTCGTTTAACAGCATCGCAGGATTAAAAAACGATTTAATCTTTCCATTTCAAAATAATCTAAAGACGGTAAGGATTCGAAAACAACACAGTTTTAAATATCCGAGTTATCTAATAGATGAATACATATATGAATATCCCCCTTTGACAAACCCATTTGTATATACTTTACTCTGAACACCTCACATAGATACCTATGTCTGAATACCAAATTTAAAGTTCATGGACTTATGGTTCCGAAGTTATAGCTGATAAAGGATTCCACGCCTATAGGACGTGCCATGCCCCCTTTTACAAACTCATTTATTTATACCCTCATGTAAGCACCTACTATCGATATGTCTTCATACCAAATTTTAAGTTCATGGGACCTATGGTTCCGAAGTTATATCTGATAAAAAATTCCACGTCTATGGGATGTGCCACGCCCCTTTTTTACAAACTTCTTTATATATACCCTCGTATAAACACCTACCATTTATATGTCTGCATACCAAACTTCAAGTTCGTGTGACTTATGGTTCCGAAGTTATAGCTGATAAAAAATTCCGCGCCTATGGGATGTGCCACGCCCCCTTTAACAAACTCCTTTATATGTACCCTCCTATAGGCACTTACCATTGATATGTCTGCATACCTAACTTCAAGTTCGTCAGACTTATGGTTCCGCAGTTATAGTTGATAAAAAATTCCGTGCCTATGGGATGTGCGACGCCTCCTTTTACAAACTCGTTTATACATACCCTCCTAAAAGCGCCTAACATTGAAACGTCTGCATACTAAATTTTGGGTTCGTGTAACTTATGGTTCCGAAGTTATAGTTGATAAAATATTCCACGCCTATGGGATGTGCCACGCCCCCTTTTACAAACTCGTTTATACATTCCCTCTTATAAGCACCTACCATTGATAAGTCTGCATACCAAATTTCAAGTTCCTGTGACTTATGGTTCCGAAGTTATAGCTTATAAAAAATTCCGTGCCTATGGGATGTGCCGCGCCCCCGTCAACAAACTCCTTTATATGTACCCTCCTATAAGCACATACCATTGATATGTCTGCATACCAAATTTCAAGGTCGGGGGACTTAAGGTTCCGAAGTTATAGCTGATAAAATATTCCACGCCTATGGGATGTGCCACGCCCCCTTTTACAAACTCGGTTATATATACCCTCCTATAAGCACCTACTATTGATATGTCTGCATACCTAATTTCACAATTATCTTATCTTTTAAGTTGGAACCAACAATACACACCCACAAAATTTCATTGAAATCGGTTAAGCGGTTTCGGAGATTAGCGTAAACGAACACAGTGACACGGGATATTTATATATTAAGACCCTAATATAAGCACCTACCATAGATACGTTTGCGTACCAAATTTCAATTTCATTTGACTTATGGTTTTGAAATTATAGCTGATAAAACTTTCCACGCCTATGGGATATGCCACGCCCCCTTTTACGAAACCTATTTATATATAAGCACTTACCATTGATATATCTGCATACTAAATTTCAAGTTCGTGGGACTTGTAGTTTCGAAGCTATAGCTGATAAAACATTCCATGCCTATTGGATGTGCCATGCACTCTTTTCCAAACTCATTTATATATATCCTAATATAAGTACCTACCATTAAAATGGCTGCGTACGAAATTTCAAGTTCAAGCGACTTATAGCTCCGGAGTTATAGCTGATAAAACATTCCAGGTCATGGGACGTGCCGCTCCCCCTTTTAAAAACTCACTTATATATAGCCTACTATAAGCACCTACTATAGATACGTCTGCGTACCAAATTTCAATTTCACGTGACATATTATTCCGAATTTTCCACGCCTATTGGATGTTCCACTCAGTTATATATGCCTTACTTAAAGCGCCTACCGTAGATATGCCTGCACACCAAATTTCAATTACTTGGGACTTATCATTCCCAAGTTATAGTTGACAAAAGGGTCCACGCCTATGGGATGTGCCTCGCCCCTTTTTACAAACTCATGTATATATAGCCTTACTGTAAGCACCTACCGCAGATATGTCTGCATACCTAATTTCAATTTCATGTGACTGATGGTTGTGAAATTATAACTGATAAAAATTTCCACGCCTATGGGATGTGCCACGCCGCCTTTTACAAACCCCTTTATAAATACTTTACTGTAAGCAGCTACCATAGTTATGTCTGCATACCACATTCCAAGTTCATGTGGCTTATAGTTCCGGAGTTATAGCTGATAAAATATTACTATGGGATGTGCCACGCCCAATTTTACAACCTCATTCACATATACCCAACTATAAGCACCTACCACATGTATGACTGAAAAACAAATTTCAAGTTCATATGACTTATAGTTTGGGATTTATAGCTGATAAAATATTCCACGCCTATTGCATGTGCGACGCCCACTTCTACAAACTCATTTATTTATACCATGCTATAACCACCTACCATATATATGACTGTATACCAAATTTCAAGGTTATGTGACTTATAGTTCCGAAGTTATGATCGATAACAAATTTCACGCCTATTGGATGTGCCACGCCCACTTTTACAAAGTCATTTGTATTCTCTACTGCAAGCACCTACCATATATATGACTGCATACCAAATTTCAAGTTCATGTGACTTATATACCTTGTTTATACCGACACATGAAGCGCTTTAACTCACTTCGCCGTGATTCAAAACGTATGCATAAACCAAATTTCAATACGCTCAGAAATTCAAAAGTGTATTGACTCGAATTTGTTTTCAAATCGGGTTTTTAAATCTCACATCGGTAAAAAAAACAGGTATAAACGCATCAATAGTTTCGAAGTTATGGCTGATTAAAAATTTCACGCCTATGGGAGGTGCCACGCCCCCTTGTCGAATCGCAATTTTTTACCGTATTATAGGCCCAGGTGTCATGGCAATACTCTGTCTGTTCGATTCTGTCCGTCCGTTTAGGCTGCAACCTGGCACATACATACATTCATACATACATACTTCCACAAATATATAGTAGATATATCCTTCTCTTAGCATAAAATAATTTTTGGGGATGTCTCGGCCACAGGGCCACGTATCGTGTAAGTTTCAAGTCCAAATATTTCTTTTAAATTGGCTAAATTGTTTTCTAAATGTTAGCCAAATCAGCGAAATTATTCCTGAGAATACCGACATAGTCCCAAAAATCTGGAAACAGTCCCGAAAGTCCCAAAAATCCCGAAATTAATCCCGACAACCTCGAAATAGACCCGAAAGTCCCAAAAATCTGGAAATAGTCCCGAAAGTCCCAAAAATACCTAAATTATTCATGATAATCCCGAAATAGTCCCGGGATTCCCAAACATCCGAAATTAGTCCCAAAGATCCCTAAATAGCCCCGATAGTCCCAAAAGTCCCGAAAATATTCCCAAGACGCCTGAAAACTTCATAAATCCGAAATAATCCCCAAAAATCTGAAAATAGTCCCCAAAGGCCGATATAAGTCCCAAAAATTGAAAAATAGTCCCGGAGTCCCAAAAATTTCGAAATTACTCCCGAGAATTGCAAAATGCTGCCGAAAGTCCAAAGTACCGAAAATCCCGAGAAGCTCGAAATTCTCGCGAAAATCCCGCTATTAATTCCGAGAATCCCGAAAGTCCCAAAAATCCCGAAACTAGTTCCAAAAATACCTAAATATTGTGAAAGTCGTCTCGAAAATTCCGATATTAGTTCCGATAATCCCGCAAATCTCAAACCCCCAATTCCTAAAGTATTACGAAATAGCTTCGAAAATCCCAAAATAGTCCCGAAAACCCCGAAATAGTCTTGAAAATCCTGATTTAGTCTGAAGAATCTCTCAAATCCCGCAACAGTTTTCAAATTGAGGTGTGGTGAGTTTAGGTGAGGTGTGGTGAGAACGGGTGTGATGAGTTCAACTATGGTGAGTTAAGATTTGGGGGATTTTGGTGTAGCAGTAGAAGGTGTGGTGAGTTTAGGTGAGTTGTGGTGAGTTTGTATGTGGTGAGTTGAATTGAGGAGAGGTGAAGTGAGTTGTGGTAAAGTAAGTTGAGGTGAGTGTAAGGTGGGATGTTAATTCTCTAAATTTCTCCTAAATTATACAGTATTTAGTTTGAAAGTATTTAGCCATCGACTAAATACCTTGGTACTTTAGCGAATGTATTTTGCATCCCCAAGGTACATGAGTACTTTGGACCAGAGTATTTAGCGCCTACTAAATACTTTCGTCTTTTGTACTTTGATATCTAGCAGCTCCTAAATACTAAAGTTTTTCTTACTTTAATATCTAATAGCTCCTAAATACCTAAATACTTTTTACTTGAGTATTAAGAACCTAATACCTAAGTATTGTTTACTTGGGTATTTAGCAGCTCCTAAATACCTAAGTGAATAGTACTTTGGTATTTACGACAACACAAAATACCTAAATACTTTTGTACTTAGTATTTAATACTTAGTAAATACAATTTTGCCCATCACTGTGCCCAACCATTCGATTATTCGATTCGATATTTGGTGGTGCAAATTCGATTTAATTCGAATTATCCAAAAATTTTTATACCCGAGCGCACTTGTGCACAAGGGTATTATAACTTTGTTCACATAACGGTTGTTTGTAACAGGCAAAACGAATCGAGATAGATATAGACAAATGTATACATAAGTGATAAGAATGAAAAGAGAAATCGGTTAAGCGGTGACTGTCTGTCCGTCCGTCCGTCCGTCCGTCCGTCCGTCTGTGCACACGATAACTCGAGTAAAAATTGAGATATCTTAATGAAACTTGGTACGTGTACTTCTTTCTGGCGTAGGACGGATGGTATTGAAAATGGGCGAAATCGGACTGTAACCACGCCCACCTCCCATATAACGGTAATTTCCAGAAATACGAAAACTGCGATATTTTAGTAACTACTGAAGATAATTCACTCAAAATTGATATTTACAATAATTTTCAGACGAAAAATAAGACTATTATACATTTTTGGAAAATGGGCGCAGCCACGCCCACTTATGGTTACATGTGTATATCTTGGTAACCGCTGCACCAATTTCTTCCAAACTTGGCACAAATGTTGGCATTGGTACAGCATACTAAATGGCCGAAAATTTTAAAAATCGGACAATAACCACGCTCACATCCCATATAACGGTAATTTAGAGAAATACAAAATCTTCGATAAATCAGTAAATATTAAAGCTAATTTATTAAAAATTTACGCTTGGAACAATTCTTTACCAAGAAATACGCTTATGGTAAAATTTTGGAAAATGGGCGTGGCACCGTCCACTTATGATCACCTATATGTATATCGGTAACCGTTCTACCAATTTGTACCAAACTCGGTGTGGTTATTGTACTTGGCACACAGAAGCAAAACGTTGAATATTATTGAAATCGGACTAAAATTACGGCCGCTTTTCAATTCACGGCAAATTTCAGAAATGCTTCAAACTTCAATATTTCGAAATTTAAGGACGCTAATTTACTCAAAATTGATACACCCGGCTTACCATGTAATAATAATATCCCAACGGTTTTTACCCTCCATTCCCGCCCATCCGCACGAGGGGCGCAGTCCGCATGACGTACGGAACCAATATTTTAAATTTTTGTGCCGAGTCACGATAGGCAGGAGTTTGTTAAGTGTCGAGATCTAAAACTGTTCAGCTACAGAACTAAATTCATCAGCTGATTCTATGTATTTATGTCAATAATTCACTTATTGAGAGAGGAGAGTATCGCTTTCTTAATGCTGAAAAGCGGATCTGATATATCAAACGTGCTGGAATGAGAGTTAAAATCCTGGCATAAGCAACGGAGTGGGTCGTGCAATTCAAAATTGGTTTTACAAGCTTTCAGAAATATGGGACAAAAGTGTCTTGATACGCGTGACGGAACATTAAAGCTTACATCAGCCAGAAGAGACGGACTTGAAATTGAGCCTGTCAGTAATTTAACCATAAAAATTATACCAAGCATTTCCCTTCTCGGGATTGGATAGAGAAGCAAAGCGAATGGGTCTGGTGGTGAACGAGGACAAAACG
>NW_023459063.1:61979-78320 GCF_013731165.1 Rhagoletis pomonella | reverse complement strand
ATGCATTTTAAGAATACATCGAAAATTTGTTTTAGAGAATCATTGTGAAATAATTGCAGAAACGATTGTTGAGCAACCGAGACGTCTGCTTTTTAAATAATTTTTGTGAAACAAATTGGCAAGTACATATCGTCTCCCGCATGCCAGAAACATGAATGTGTAAAGGTAAAAATGTTGGGATTTTTTTGTATGTCGGGCTGCAATTAAGCTGAAAAAACTGCATAGTGTGTTTTCACGGCGAGGCGAGGTGTTTGTGGTGTGTCTGCTGACACTGAGCCGGTTGCTGTACCCAGTAGCACGGACTTATTCAACATAATTAGTTATAACACATTAAATAATGTCTAACGTATATTGTTCCTCTGCCATTATGGTGCATTTAGCCGAGGAATTGTATGGTCCAGATATAAAACTGAATATATTTTCCTGTAATGCTGGCTTGGACAAAGGTTACATGTTGCGCGCTCATGGAAACGATTGTAGTTTTGAAAAAGATGGAAAAGTTTGTCTGCAAGGCAGGCGTAAAAGTGCAAAACTTTTTAAGCTACTTTTGAAAGTAAACATTGCAGGCGTAGAAGCGTGGCATGAGCGAATGTGCCATCAAAGCAAGGACCAAGTGAAGAAAGTACTTAAGAACCAAAATATAGCCTTCGGTGGAAGTGATTTCTTTTGTGAAGCATGTATACGGCTTCCATTTGACGAAAGCAAGAATAGAGCAAGTGTGGCCGGAGTTCTGGTTCATACAGACCTCTGCGGACCAATGCACGAAGCTTCGCATGGGGGTTCTCGGTATATGATCTTGTCTCGCGATGATTACTCAAACTATCGTTATGTTTATTGCATCAAATCTAAAGCAGATGTTGCAAGCAAGATGAAACATTTTTTAGACCGGGTTGAATCTAAGATCCAGAAAAACGTAAGGTGCATCAGATCTGACAATGGGCTGGAGTTCGTTAATAAAGATGTGGCCAAAATACTTAACGATTATCGAGTTTTGCATCAAAGGTCTACACCGTATACTCCAGAGCACAATGGTAGAGCAGAAGGAGATATGCGGACCATAGTAGAAGCAGCAAGGTCGATAATACATGCGAAAGGTTTAAGTCTGAAATTTCGGGGCGAGGTAGTTCAAAACGTTACATTTACTCTCAACCGAACATGCAAGACCAAAACTGATCAGATGGCACCGTATGATTTATGGTTTGGCTACTCACCAGACATTCTGAATCTTCGCGTTTTTGACTCCGATGTATTTGTGCACATTCCACAGGAGAAACGGCGGAAACAAAATGCAAAATCGAAGAAAGGTGTATTCGTCGGATACGAGGAGCATTGCAAAGGCTATCGGATTTGGTTGCCGTACGAAAGAAAAGTTGAAATTTCGAGAGACGTTATTATTCGCGAGGTAAACGACGAAACATTTGTTCCTCACAAAAACGATACAAACAAAGGAGCGCACGTTCATGTACCAACGAAGATTGAAAAATCTGAAACGGTAACCGATGATGAATCGAGCGATGATTACAAGATGCCCAATCACATGATGCGATACAACACTAGGTCTAGCAGAAGAGACAAAAATTATGCAGATCTCCACTTTGCATATTTGGCTGAGAGATATGAGCCTGAAACCTTCCAAGAAGCGATGAGTAGTGATTTAAGAACGCAATGGAAACGTGCAATAGACGAAGAGATTGAGTCTCTACATAAAACAATACTTGGGGCCTGGTAAGTCTTCCCTACTATAAAAGAACCGTTTCTAATATGTGGGTGTTCAAAGTGAAACGAAAAGAGAAAGGGGAAGTTGAGAGGTATAAATAAATCAATAAATAAATAAGTAGCCAAGTTCACCTCCCTGCGTATAATTTTTGCATTATCCTGTGCATATGGCCTGACAATGAAACAATCTGATGGTAAAACCGCGTTCTTGTACGTTAATCCTGATGAAGAAATTTACATACACCAACCTATTGGCTATGAGGATGATTCAGGCAAGGTTTGCAAGTTAAATAAAAGCATATATGGTTTGAAGCAAGCTTCCAGATGCGGGAATCGAAAATTTACACAAATGCTGGAAGCATATATATATTTTTTTTTATTATTTACGTATACTCCTACTGTGCATACGTGTTTTTCTGGTGCTCGCCAAAAACTTTGATTTTACCCGGTATAAACGTTTTAAACTTGAAGTTTCTGTCGCTACATTTTGAGAAGTTGGTGCGGGGATTCCTGTTTTCAATGATTCGTTTGTTTGCTAAATAACCTGTGTGTTTTATTTAGTTTTGTAAACCAAACCTACCACCTGCTACATATGGATTCTGCTGGTAAGCGAAAACCCTCAACAACAACCTTTAGCAAAGATTCTCCGGCAACGAAACACCAGAAATTGGAGAGTAACGGTAGTCTCTCTGACGCCGTAGTGAAGGCACTCAAGTCAACAGAAGAGAAAGTCTCTCTGATGGAAGAAAGGATCAAGGAGCAAATTAGTGGCCTCTACAGTCAGCTGGTGCAGCAGATCTCATCACTTGAAGAAAAATTCACTGCTAAATTGCAAGACAGCTTCGAGGCTGTATCGCAGCGTATTGACACGGTTGAGTGCAGGTGCACTAAACTTGAGGAAGACTCTGCTTATATTGTTAGCCTCTCCGCTGAACCTAACACAGTCAAAGACGAATTAAATAAACTAAAGCAAGAGAAGGCGGTTGGTGAATCAACTGATGCTATAATTTTTGGTTTGCCCTTTGCTAAAGAGGAGAGTCTAAGAAATATTTTCAGCTCTGCCTGCAAATCCATCGACCTTCCATCTCCGCTGTTTCGTATTTTTCGCGCAAGACATACAGCGGAGCATCCAAACAGTGCTGTTATTGTAAAATTTAATTCCCAATACGATCGCGCACGCACTTTATCTGCTTTCGCCAGATACAGAAAAAAAACAAAGCTGCGCTGTCTGTTAAGTTAGCAGGTTCTGGCTCTTACAGCAACTTTTTCATTTATGAGAGTCTTTCTGCTGTTAACTGAAAAATTTTGCAAGCTGCAATTAAGCTGAAAAAACTGCATAGTGTGCTTTCACGGCGAGGCGAGGTGTTTGTGGTGTGTCTGCTGACACTGAGCCGGTTGCTGTACCCAGTAGCACGGACTTATTCAACATAATTAGTTATAACACATTAAATAATGTCTAACGTATATTGTTCCTCTGCCATTATGGTGCATTTACGTGGTATGAAGCCATATGAACTGTTGATACGCTAAAATAGAGGGACTACATGTTTCAAAAACGCCCTATCTCAGCTGCCGATTCAAAACCGCCCTATATCAGCATGTTTTCAATACATTTTGAAGTGAGATAGGGTGTTTTTAAATTAAATTCTGAAATAAGGCGTTCTTGAAAAGTTTTTTGAGATAGACCGTTTTCGAATTGGCTGCCGAGATAGGTCGATCTTCCACTCAGCCATCGATATATACACTCCGAAGTTCGGGATAGTATTTTGAATATACCAGCAATATATGTAAAAGTAGTGGCGGCTGCTGTGGAGCATTACGCAGAGCCTGAGTTCAAGCCCATTTTTTTCTAATTGTGGTTGCCCCTCGGTTGGTAATAGTAAACCTCCGAGTGTATTCTGTCATGGAAACAACTTCTCATTAACATACAATTGCCGTTCGGAGTCGGCGTAAAACTGTCCTTTACTTTATGTGACAAAATCACGCACGCCGCATATCGTAGGAGAAGCTAGGCCAAACACTAACATATTGCTCAAGCGCCAATATGTATATCGTCGTTTAAAGTACAAAAGCGCGTTTCGTGGTTCTGCAAAACCTCGGAACTGAAATTTGTGCCAAAAAAGATATTTGGTCATCGGAAGCTCCTGGCATCAAGCCCTTAGCCATTTATAATAAAAAATCGATACTTAGACATAAGGAGAGAAGATAATTAAGTTCAAAAGAGTGAACCGTTTTTAATTAGGACAAGTTTCACTCTCTCCTATAAAATTTAGGCAACCTCCCATACGAGGTTTTGCATTTCCTTGATGCGCGGTTTTGTACTTTAAACGAAGATATGTAGAAGTATTGCATACATATCTTGGTGCCTTTTCAAGTATAAAATCCACTGAGAAACGGAAGAAAACGGTATCTATATATTATGCCAAACGTTTCGTAAACAAGCAATTCGGAACAAAAAACTGTTTTTCCACAAAGATCTTTAAATGAAAGCATTACAAATATAGAAAGAAAGCAATCCACAAGGCTTTATTGGCAGTAGGTCCTTTTTAAAGCACATTTAAAAAAAAAATAAGCTTCTAGTTTCGAAGCTAGCACAAAATACAATTTTTTTATTTGTTGTTTACAAAAAAAATATTGTCAAGTCAAGGCACATTAAACAGGTAGTATCAGTAGAGCAAAAACAACATTTGCGTGTATTTTGTTGTTGCTTCTGGTATCGAAAGTGACAAAAACTGTTCTGAATTTTTTCTTCTAAATCAAAGCGTGCCATGTGAAATACAAAAAATTATAAAAAATAAAAAATTGAAATTGGAAAAAATAAAAATTGATGCAACTTTCTTTCCTAGTAAATTTGTTTGCTTCTCGAAGCATTGATCCATCCTTTGCAAGGCCCAGTAATCAGCGGTTGTGCTGCCGAGTTGGGCGAACGTTCCAAAAGCAGCTATTCAATCGCTTGTTTTGTATGGAAAAAGGTTTCACATGCAAATGGATTTTAACAATTCAGAATTTTTGTGAGAAAAAATTAAAAATATTTGACATTTTCGAGACCAAATAATTTGAAAAAAATCAAATCAGCTGCTCTACTGTTCAATGTACCTTGTGTCAAGTATACAAGTCAAAATTCATGATTCAATAATGAAAGGTTTTGCAAGTAGCTTTTTTCTAAAATTTGACACTCCCACCCACAGGGATGGTTTTAGGAAGAAGAAAAAAGGGGAAGAATTCAATCACACTTAATAAAATGGTAGCTAAATTCCGCAAAAAGGTGAGATAATAGTGCATAGTGGTAGTTTAAAACAAAAACGAATTTTATTTAATTTAAACCAGCTTATAAACATCAAATATAACCCCTGATTGTTATTAAAAATAAATATTTCAATGAATGTATGTATGTATATACGAAAGTTGCGTACGACAGACGGCGCATAACTCGAGAATGGGTGGTCCACTTTGAGCTACTTTTTTGGTGTGCTTGTTTGCCTTATATATTCTTTGCGGTACCATTTACAATAGGTGGATATGAAGAAGCTATTTGTTTGTGGAAAAATTATGGAATATTGATTAAAAAACGCCAAATAAAAACATTTGGAGCCTACGTCTCTTTCGCGGTTATGGCTCGATTACTTCGAATATGGTAATTCGAATTCTTTGATGTTACACTTTTAGTATTCTGGGGAGATTATGCCGCCGTCAGAATGTTAAACATTGGCTTACACAGTCGCGGTTGGCGCTTCGTGCCGGACGACGGACGGTTCCATATTGCGTACTTTTAGACCCCACGGCTTTTAATTTAGAAAATTTTAGCGATGGAAATTTAGCGTAGCCATTGTCAGAATTTCACTGCAGGATTGTGTTTTGTAGGTAAATATCTTCGTTGACTCATTTATTAGAACCATTGCGCGCTTTCTTTTACAGCGACTTGGCAGAATCAATAGGTCTCCACGAATGTCGACAAACACAACTATGCGGCATTTAAGGGAATTTCGTCTCTTTATCCTTCATTGAATTTATGAAGGCCAACGATTCTCACCCGTTTTGTCTTGTTGTCGCCAGCGAATGCAGAACAAACATTTTTTTCAAATTTAAAAGGTAAAAATTTCGCTACTAAAAATTAAAAAATTTTCCTAAAACTTGCAAAGAAATTTGGAAAAGAAATATCACTGTTTTTGTTTTTGGGAGTAGGGTGGGAGTGTCATTGATAAAATTAGAGTGAGAGAAAGTTTTTCTTACAAAACCTTTCATTATTGAATCATGGTCAAAATTGTTAAATATATATCGCTTTCATTCATTTCTTCATAGAGTTGGTGCTTCTTTTATAGGAAAATTCATACGGCTTATGAACAGATTCATACCATGCAAATGCACCATTATTCATAATTGTATTGGCGCGTATTCATAGTCCAGCAACTAAGTCGAAACTAACAAAGTTGCAACTTAAATTTAAGTACCAACTTAAAATTTACCTCTATTCATAGTCGCATTTCAGACTTCTACTAAGTAGTGTCGACTTAGTTTACGATATAGCAAAATGTGTGTGAAAATGTATCGATTTTTCTTTACGATATTTTGGAAAAATTACATTTTTATTAAATAATGTCAAGTTTGATCATCCGTTTATGTAATTTTTATTTTCATTCCATGATTATGCGAAAGAATAAGGTATCATCTTCTTGTTAATTGTGTGAAATAGCCAGAACAACCGCAGTGATTTGAAGTCGATGTTTATCGAAAGCATGCTGTGAAACATACAAATAGTAGATATCTAAATGTTATGCACAAATTTACTTTAAAAGAACTAGCGTGAAACTGACTTATTATTTGAGAATTTATCTAAATTATTCCAATTATAAATTGGTGATCTAGCTTTATTTGAATTGTAATACGCATTTAATTTCTTCTTCCGAATAAAATGGATCGATCTTTGTACATTTTAATTGAAGATTATTCAATATTATCAAAATCACCCTCTACCAATTTAATTTTTACATATTTCGTCTGTTTTCCCTTAATTTGATAAAATACTTCTTCCTAGTTACGACTTAGTTGCCGCTGCAGCCGAAACTAAATTTTAAGTTGGTACTTAGTCAGAAAAGTCGAAACTAAGGCGACTATGAATAGCTTTAGTTGTGACTTAGAATAGTTTCGACTTAGTTGAGTACTAAATATGACTATGAATATGCGCCATTATTTTTATTTTTCCCTCCCCTTTGTTTTCAATCTCTGTTAAGTCTGTCAATAACCATTACTTTTCTGTTATTGATTTATTACTTATAGTTGTCTCTCCCATATGTTATTCGTATGTCGGCGGATAAATTATTTTCTAGCATTGACGATAATCAGTCGGTACTGCTAAATATTCTTTGCAAGCAAGGCAATGGGCTAAGTGTTGTACACTTCAATGCTCGTAGTCTTAATAACGAAAAATTAGATTATGTGAGACACGTAGTTGAAAACTTGTCTGTCGATGTAATTTGTGTCTCTGAGACCTGGTTCGATGCAGAACTTCCTGATAGTTTTTATTCCATTCCAAATTACAATTTATATCGTAATGATCGCGTGGGTAAAAAAGGCGGCGGGGTAACTGTGTATAGTAAATTATTTATAAATGCTAAAATTGTAAGTTGCTCGTCTACGTCTGAAGTTGAGTATTTGTCTGTCTTACTGTCTGATGCCAACATTAAAGTACTAGTGTCGTGTGTGTATAATTTCAATAGGTATTCTTCTTTTGAACCATTTTTTGAGATCTCTCAGCGTCTTCTCGACTATGACCATTACGTTATCCGTGGCGATTTTAATGTTAATTTGCTTTAGCATGATTCCTTATCAGCCAGGTTTCTTGACTCTGTTGCTTCTACTGGCATGTCCGAAGTTAACACTGTTTTGCCTACTAGAATTTCTTGCGCTTGTCCGTGGTTTAGTCAAGAAGTGAAGTCGGCTATTAAAAAACGCAACGGAATATGGAAAAGAAAGCCATCCGATGAAACCTGGAATGATTATAGAAGTGTTCGCAATAAGGTGCCTTTTTCGGTCCGCCAAGGAAAGCCAAAGTATCCTGACTCAAACCTAAATTCAGGCTTGCCTCCCAAGCAGTTGTGATCAAATTGGAAACGGTTGGGTGTGCGCTCGGGCTCGGAGGCTTCATGCCAACTCGATGCCGATTTGCTAAATGATTTCTTTGTATCCAAAAACTGTCCATCGAATGATGGTGCATTGGTTCCAAGGACCATACCTGTTAAGTCTTAATTGGCTGAAAATTTTAAATTCAATTCAGTCATTGAGGACGATGTAGCTAAGTGTGTTCTTCGGATAAAATCAAATGCCGTGGGTGCAGATGAGCTCCCTATTAAATTCATTAAAATTATTTTACCATAAAAAGTGTCATGGTTTTCGAGATTTTTTGCCTTTTTTATATTTTTGAAAAATCTGTACCTTAGATCGATTTTTTCCATGCCGTTTCTACAAATAAAAACTTTTTGAAGTTGCATCTTTCTTATTTTTATCTAAACTTATTCCGCTATCGATAGAGTATAACAATTTTCCAGTAATTGCGTTTAAAATGTTGAAAAATTAACTTCAATAAAAAATTGTGATCCTGAACAAACATTACCTCTACATTTGACGATACGTGGTGAAAAAAATTTGTACTACACAAGTTGTGAAAATAATCTTAAAAACTTACATGTTTAATGGTAATTCCAAAATGATATAAAAATTATAGCCTTTAAGTCTTTCTGCTGTTTTTATTACGATTTGAATCTAAAATACACTTTTTATAAGTTTTTATCTTTTTATTTGGTAGACCATAATGTCGCGCACTGGTGGTCAAAGGGTTATCCATGACTTCCTGGACACCCTGTATATTGAATAGTTTTACGCACACAATTAATCACTGCTTTACTACTTCATCTTTCCCTGCCGCATGGAAAGTAGCCACTGTTACACCTATAGCTAAAAAACCGGGTGCCTCTTCTCCGTGTCATTTTAGGCCCATAAGCATTTTACCGGCACTTTCCAAAGTATTCGAAAGTCTTATAGCTCAACAGGTTATGGATTTTATTGAGAAGAATAAGCTGCTGAGTCAACTTCAATCTGGTTTCAGGCCCCATCATAGTTGTTCAACGGCAATTGTAAAAGTGTTTGATGATATTCGTCACCCTTTCGATCAAGGCCACCTTACCTTGCTTTGCCTACTCGATTTCTCCAAAGCCTTTGATTCCGTTAATCACACATTGTTGTGTAATAAGTTAGCTAACTATTTTGGTTTCAGTGAAAGCGCAGTAAGGCTGCTTAAAGATTACGTAAGTAATAGATTCCAAAACGTTAAGTCTGGTAATTAGCTCTCTAAACCCGCCCCGATCTCTTCAGGCATGCCACAAGGCTCCATTCTTGGCCCTCTACTCTGTAGTATGTTTATCAACGATATACTTACGAGATGCTTGAATGCCCGTGTACATTAGATGACTTATTTTGCCTAAATATTTCAGATCCTCCCTCCGGCAGCAGAATATGAAAATAGGACGCTTAAGACCTAACAAAACGGAAAAAAATTTCATTATTGCAAAAACTGAATGAGCTACTCCGAAAACCGCGATTTATAAGACTGTTTTGCTATAACTTTAGATCCTTATATGAAAACATATTCATCTTACACAAGAAAGAAAAAAATATCCAACCTCATGAAGAATAAGCCGCTATAGCGAATGGCGTACTCATTTTTATTTATTTATTTATTTCAGTCTATGAAACAATATTTCTTACAGACTATTCAATGCTTAATTAAGTTAATAAAGCTAATACTTAAGATAGAGAATAATATTAAAACATGGTATGCAGAAGATTTAAAAAAGCTTGTTTTGGCAATGAAGTCGATTTCCGCTGATTTGGATAAAATATTAAATTCCCGCATAGTTCTTGCTAGCGGAGCATTGCTGGCAAATCTTGTTTTAATATTCGCCCAATAAAAGGGGTATGAGATTCGAAGATAAAAGTAAAGGTCAATGATAACATTGATCTACGGTTTTCCAAAGATTGTAGGTTTATCAACATCAGACGAGAAGTATAAGGAGGGATAGGATCTTCAAATTTTAATGACCGTAGAGCAAATTTTAGGAATTGCAGTTACCTCTATTCCAAGTTCTACGGTGGCACGCCGCATTTTCCCATAAATCCATACATATATCCATACAAAGTTCCAGGACTCTATCACAAATACTTCCAGAGATATGCACTATGAAGAATTCGATTTGTGTGGGAGGTTCCACACGCCCTTTAGATATCGGTTTTGTTTTAGCATATAACCATTCTTGGAAAATTTGTGTCCGAAATTTCAAAAAAATCGGTGCAGCCGGTATGAGCATTGTGACTCCTCAAACGAAATGAACTAACCTTCTGTATACGCTCAATTCTGCTGTTCGAAAGCTGATTATAAGGTCTCCAAACAAATACGGCATATTCAAGGCGGGAACGAACAAAACTTGTAAACAACAATTTTAAGGTATATGGGTCCTCAAATTTCGTACTGTTACGACGCACAAAACCAAGTACAGAATTTGATTTCGCTATGATGAAGTTCATAACTGTTAAAGGAGAGCTTAGAGTCAAATATAATCCCCAGATCTTTAATTTAATTAACACTCTCTAAGACATTATACGAGATACAATAAGACGTATTCCGCACATTTAAAATCTTTGCAAACGTCATTTTGAAGCATCTTTTTATATTTAATGACAGACAGGATTTCCTACACCATGTATTGAGAGCATCAACATCACGTTGCAGATTTATCTCATCAGAGGAATCTCTAATTGTAGCGATACTTTAAGGTCGTCTGCATAAAGTAGAAAATTTGCAAATGAAAAACAGCTGCTTATGTCGTTGATAAAAAAGAACAAATAATAGTGGTCCTAAAACGCTCCCTTGTGGAACCCCAGATGAAGGAACAAAAGAATCAGAAGACATTCCGTCTATGTTAACCACACATACTCTGTTACACAAGTAGGATTTAATCCATGCAAGAAAACAGGAATGGAATCCTAAACATGCTAGTTTGTTAACTAAAATCCTATGTGAGACCTTATCAAAAGCCTTAGAGAAGTCTGTGTATACACAGTCAACCTGAAGACCCGCAGAGAAAGATGCAATACAGTATTCTGTGAAGACAGCCAAGTTCGACACTGTAGAGCGTCCAGAAACAAAACCATGCTGATTTAGGCAAATAAATGACTTAACGGCAAAGTATAATTTATCTTTTACAATGCACTCGAAGAGCTTAGAAATAGTTGAGAGCTTAGAGATGGGCCTATAGTTACGAATATCGTTTTTCTTGCCGCTTTTTAGGATTGGAGTAATGGTAGTTATTTTCCACTCATCAGTGAATGTACCCGAGGCTAAGGACTTATTAAAAATAATTTGTAAGGGTTGGATAAGAGCAGGACAATTTTTAATTAGTAGCGCAGACAGCCCGTCAACGTCAGTATGAGAAGAAGGTTGGAGTCCTGCTATCCCCTTGACGATGTCTTCATAAGAAAGACCTAAGGAACCAAAATTCAAATACGAATCAACATCATTCGAGAAGTCGGGTGAGGTAACACTGTCATCTAATGCAAAGTTCAACTTAAAGAAGTCGGCAAATAGATTTGCCACATCTTTTGGTAGTTCATCAAACTTGTCATCTAAAAAAACAGAAGTGGGAATATTCGAAGACGATCTTTTGGATTTGATGTAGTTCCAAAAATATTTTGGATTAGCTTTGATGTTCAACTCTGCGGTCCGAATGTAGTTGTTGTACAGAGATTTGTCTAAGCAATTAAACTTTCTTAAGTATTCTTGATATTTAACGAAAAAAGTATGATCCTTGGTTAACTTAAACTTTTTATAAAATTTATTCCTTAGATTTTTAAGCTTATTTAATTCTTTAGGTATCTTATACGGAACCTTTTTCTTAATAGGTATATTTTCCAGGCAGAACTCATACATTCTTGATTTAAAATTTGAGAAGAAATTAATGATATCCAAATTTGAAAGAATATTCCAGTTAATTTTAAGCAATAAATCGTTCAATTTTACGAAGTCGCAATTGGAAAATTTGAAAGCAGTTTTATCGTCATTAATTACAGTAGAAAATTCATAAAAATCTATGCTTATAACTAAAGATACATGATGCTTATCACATGGAGTTATCGGTGAGTTACAATCAGAAATGCTAAAATTAATGTTATCACTAACAAATATGAGGTCCAGGATTCTATTCTATTTATTTACAAAGGTATTGATTTGCTTTAAGTTGAGACTCATCACGATTGTATTTAATACAACTAACCAAAAAATTACCCACACGCCCTAAAGTGACAATTTGCTACTATTTTTCACGAATTTTCAAATTTATTCGTTAGGATTTCCCAGATAGTAGTAATTTTTCCAAAACCTACTTCATCTTAATGCGCAGACGTCATATGTAATACCTATATTTAAAGAAAAAATTGAGCCTTCCGTGATTCCACCATTGCATATTGGTACTAGGTCACTTAAACTAGTTGACAAAGTTACAAATCTTGGATTTGTCATTAACTCTAAGCTAACTTGTGAGGATCATGTTAACAAAACTTCCACTTATTACGTATTCTGAGGTAGTTTATAGCAAACTAGATTCTCACTCAAATCACAAGTTGGCCGTCGCTTTTAATGAAGAAGTTTGACCATCTTTCTTTGTTGAGAAACTCGATACTTGACTGCGACTTACAAAATATCTTAAATGCCAGGAACTGCATCTTTATCTTTAAGCTAATTACTCATGGGAAACCGGAATACCTATATGAAAAACTGATATTTTCTAAATGCTCTCGCTCTTTAACCCTAATTTTGCCCAAGTTCAACTACTTATGCTCGTCCCGACTGTTTTTCGTTAACGCTGTTAGACTTTGGAACTCCCTTCCTCAGTCGCTAAGGAAGTAACTGTCTAGAGGCAGCTTCAAGAAGCGTATACTTCAGTATTTCTCTAATTAAAATTTCTTGAAAACGCGGTTATTGACTATTGCAAGCTAAATTATGTTTATTCATGTTTCTTTTTTCTTTTTTTCTAATTAATGTTTTAAATTATTAAATATGGTATCTGTGTATTTTTAATTGTTAATATATTTAATTTCTTATATATACATCGTTGTGCAAGAAAAGATTATATCTTAATGTACTAATTACCATTAAATAAATTAAATGAATTAAAAACGAATTAAATGAATGTAATCTGAAACCTTCCCAGGCAGATCCTTGCGTATTCATAGGCGATATCGGAACTCAAAGCTTATACTTGCCATATACATTGATGATGGCATAATCGCGGCTCAGACAAACAACGCCTGTGATGACTTTATTACTTATTTGAAAGGTGAATTTGAAATTAAAATATTCGACGCAATATTTTACCTAGGTATGCAGATAATGCGTGGGGAAAACCAGATTTTCATCAAACAGGATACTTTTGCTCGAAAAGTGTTACAGCGATTACATATTGGATGCCACGCCAGTTAGTACTTCAATAGAAAGCATACATCAAAATGTGAAAGGCAAGGTACGGCCAACCTACCCTTACCGCGAAGCAGTGGGATCCCTGACATATTTGTCACTGGTGACAAGGCCAGATCTTGCGTTTGCAGTATCCTATGGTAGCCGATTTTTAGATACTTACCAGAGCGAACACATCGTTGCTGTTAAAAGAATCTTTAAATATTTGCGAGGAACAATTAATAAAGGTTCATATATGTTTTACAAAATCTATCGACTTATCTTTAAATTGCTGCATTGACTCGGACTTTGCTGGAGATGTTTGCGGCAGACCCACACGGTTCGTATAGCTTTAGACGCGTATAAAAAAAAACGATTCCTCTACGACTCAAGATCTGCACACGAAGCAACTTCACAGCGTCAAAGTACCAGCCAAAAATGTTAAGTGATGCAAAATTAGTTATTTTTCTATTATTTGCACGGATTTTGTTGTTTTATCGTTTTTTTTTTTTATGAAATGCATGTGTTTTATCAGAAGCCTTTTCCTGATTTATTACGACAAGTTCTTATATATATGTAGTGCGGGGTGTGTAAAACTATACACGAACGACGCTAGCTAAAAGACTTCAACTCCTGATTGCTTCTTGACGACTAACTTAATTGGGGGAAAAAATGTGATAAGGCAAAATGTTACAATAGCTCATTTTACATAACATTAAGAAAGCTCAGGTTAGAGAACAGTATGTAGATGTACGTTTACAGAGTTGCTTACAAACTAGAATGTTAATGTTGGCGTAGTGTGGCCAGACATCCCGGCCCCGTTGAAAGAACCATCTTTCAAGACACCGACAATAATGCAAGCTTGTGTACTGGACGACAGCAAACTCTAGCGGCGGTGCGAACATGTACAACACGCACTCGATTGTCCCTTCCGCTAACGACGGATTCAACACGTCCAAGCTTCCAATGGAGAGGCGGAATATTATCCTCATGTATCAGTACCATTGCTCCTATCGATTCGGTGATTCGGATGTCCACTTTGACCGAGCGCGTAGTTCATTGAAGTAGCGTGGCCAGATGCGCTGATTTAATCAGTACATGTGCTGATTTTTTTCTATTGTACTGATTTTTAAGAGCCCGAAATCAGTACGCAAAATCTACTGATTTTTTGAGTTTGTACTGATTTTGTACTGATTTTTACATTTAATAAATACTTTTGTAAATTGGTGCAATTGACATTTGCTTGAGGTTTACATGTTCAAAACAATGGTTTTTGACAACTCATACGTGTGAGCAGATTGAAACCATTATTAAAAAGGTGTCAACTTGCAATTGTTTCGTTTCCTAGGATTTCACAAAATAACAAACTGTTTGGATTCAACCCAACCCAACTTCACGATTTGCAGGTTTAACAGGATTTACAGGAAAAGCTGGCTTCGCCATTAATAAATCTTATGAAAGGTGGTGGTGAGTTAATCATATATTACGTACACTGAGAAGATGACAATAAGAGATAATGTTTTGATTATAATTAAACATCCATTGAGAAATCGGCTGTCAGTATGTCAAACTTAAAACGACTACTGCTACGGTGCAATGTAAGTTCTAAAAATTTGGAAAAGGTGCAAACTACCGACTCTTGGACATGATATATGTAGCTTTGAATGTGAATGTTGTATGTTATAAGCACACCAACTAAATATGTTTTAAATTTGTAGCTTAAAATATGCAAACAGATTCTGACTCGAGCTCGTCTTCTACTGAAACTGAATGGGCTACAATTATTTTTTTAATTTTCTCAATTTTTATAAATTTTCTCTAAAGTTTGAGACTTTAACTCACTTGTCTTTTGTTATAGAATTAACTATATTTTTATAAAAAAATTAAATTAGGTAAAGAAAGAACAAAATTTCAAAACCTGCCAATACATTTTACTACTATTTTTGTGAGCACAGCTGTACATACATACGTAATACCTTTGATTTGTTTTAAAGTAATGAATTTTTATATTAATAATACTATATGTATTTAAAAGTCGATTCGTTATTTCTTGTTAAAGTAATGGGCTGTTATTTGGTTGTTATATTGTTAATAATAAAAATACGCTTAAAAATGAGCTGAGTTTTATGGCTTTGTACTGATTTTTTATCCCAACTGTACTGATTATGTCACTATAATATCTGGCCACCCTACATTAAAGTATTAAGCCGACCATCTTCGCCAAAACTGATGCTTTACTGTTACGATTTGGTTATATTTGAATAGATTGCTGATATTGTTAGTATCAATTTGCTTCTCTGGTAATGCGCGTAAAGAATCACCAGTTAGAAAATGACCTGCGGTTAGAGCGCAAAAATCATTTGGGTCGGAAGACAATGGTGTCAAAGGACGCGAGTTTAGACCTGCTTCTATTTCTATTACAGCAGTATTAAGTTTTTCGAATGTAAATCTGGTGTTTCTCAAGGAGCGCCCCAATAGACCTTTGGTGAACAATACGCTTGAATGGCAGCTTGTGTGTCGTCACTAAATATAAACTTTTTTTATTCGCGTAGTTTATTGCATGCTCCAACAAAGTTAGTGGCGGTATCACAATAGATATTTGAGACTCGCCCTCGCCGGGCAACCATACGTTTCAGAGCCTCCAAAAACTTATCAGTGGACAAGTCTGACACGACTTCAATGTGAACTGCTTTGAACACCATGCAAACAAATATGGCTATGTATGATTTTGTAGGACCTTTGCCACGTCTGCGAAGGTATGTGTCAATGGGACAACAGAAATCAATACCAACATTTCTGAACGGCTTGTCGGCGGTTAAGCGCACTGCTGGCCAGTTTCCCATTATTTGACGCTGTAGAGTTGGACGGTACCGAACACAGTGCACACAAGATCGAACAATACGGCGCGCTACATCTCTGGCATTAACGAGCCAAAACTGTAACCTCAGTAACGCTACCAAAGCTTTCGGACCGGCATGGTAATTCCGTACATGGAGGTGGCGGAAATAATTGTTTACGAATTCTGAGTCTCGTGGTAGTAGTAGAGGCTGTTTCTGACAGGAGGGAATGTTAGCATTTTCTAGTCTTCCGCCAACCTTGATGAGTGCAAATCCCGACGAATCATCTAA
>NW_023459063.1:7211-31979 GCF_013731165.1 Rhagoletis pomonella | reverse complement strand
CTTTATGGTGTCGGACACACAACATTGAAAGTTTCTGGAACACAACATTGCAAGTTGATAAAAGCGTTGTAAAAATATCAGCACTATCATTATTTCTATTCACTCCACATGACATTCATGCAAAGAAATAGCAACACTAATAAACAATAACCAATATTATAATTAATACTAAAAATATGCAATATGTACCATTCTTTACGGTTTCACATGTACCCTATAAATCATTGAACAAGTAAATTACGTCATTCTAAGCTATTATTGTAAAATTTAATAAACCCAAATTTTATTTTATAAGTCTGAGCAGATATGTACATAAATGTATACATACTTTATTTGATACACGCAAATACTAAAAGTTTCGCCTTTGAAACAAAAACAGTATTTAGCCTACTTTTGATAATAGACGTATGTACCTAATAGTTATGCCTTATGTAGGGTATAAAAAACAATAATTGAGCAAAAAACGAACGTGGACAATAACAATATTACTTTTTTGTATGCTTTGTTCTTAGTTTTCACTTGTTATATTTGGTTTTGTTCTTCAACGAGAATTTCATGCATATTACGCCAACGAGGTTATATTATATAAATCGATATACTGAAAAAGTGCGCAGACATGCCGCAACTTTTTTTTAACAGAATGACACTAGAACGTCCAAGGTATATGCAACTGATTACCAGGGAACGGATTTTATGGAAATTGCCTTTTTTTCTGCTAAAGAGATAGAGTATATTCGATTAAAAATGTCCACGATTTAGCTTTCCCTGATTCCATGTATACACATTTTATGTTGCCTTTTTTTGCCTTTTTTAAGATATTTGCCTTTTTTTTGCCTTTTTTAAGATATTTGCCTTTTTCTGCCTATTCTACCTTTAAAAAAGTGATTATAGCATTTAAAATTTTTTTTTAAGATTAAAAAATATACACATGCCCATGCGGCTTATAGAAGCGCAGGGACCTCTTGCCAAATTGGTGTTGGAAAAATTCAAAGCCGTTTTCTCAGCTAACGTAGGCTTGAAGACAATAAGGGGTGTGTATAAAATTGTAAAGGGCAAGGAAAACGCCCTTATTCCTGATAATATGAACGTTTCAAACGTTCCATATTTAAATTGGGCTCCACTTGTATCAACTTACGTCGAGCGCACATTTAGTACATTCAAGGCTTTTCTTCGCGAAAATCGAATGAAAATGCTGCCAGAAAACTTCAAAGTGCATCTTGTAGTTCAATGTTACTTAGAAACTCGAAAGGATAAAATAGTCAAAGAGTCAAAGTACAAATTTTTCATATAAAGAAACTAGTTCATAGTTTTCTCTTTTTACTTGTAATATAAAAATTTCTAAAATAAATATATTTTTTGATTGTTCTTCGTATTTTCTGTCTTTTTTTAGTGCCTTATTTTGCTTTTTTGGCAATACCTTTTTTTTGCCTTTTCCTGCCTTTTTCGCTATTTTGTTTTGCCTTTTTTTGCCTTTTCTGCAATACCTAGTGCCTTTTCCTGCCTTTTTCGCTATTTTATTTTGCCTTTTCCAGCCTATTTCGTTACTTTATTTTGCCTTTTTTATAGGTTTTTAGGTCCTAAAAATCCGTTCAATGCTGATTACACTTTTGCTTGATCACACCTACTTCTCAACTATATTCTACGTATATAGCCAAAAACTCCGTATTTTTACGCTTACGATAAAAAATAAAACAAAACACTTAGAACCCTAGTAAAAGAAAACTAAAATCACTTTGTATTGCCTAAATACCTGAACAAGAAGGTTCCATTGCCGTGTTTGATATATCTTTAAAGAAAACTCAGATATAGCTTGGAAATTTGAAATATAAAATCACGGCAATTTTTTGGGAAAATATTTGATTACATAGTGATGTAGAATTTTTTCAACTTTCATTTGGTACTAAACCCTTCGTTGTATTTTGAAATTAATTTTTGAATTAATACGCAATATCGACATCAATTACTCCACTGTGCATCCTTGCGAATGGCAACGACAACGTCAACAAAGTGTGACGATTCATTTACACTCTGCGACGACCCCTTCCACAGTAGCCCAAAATACAATAGCGCAGTGGCAGTGGCAGTTTTTAAAATCAGCTGTTACTGCGGCGGCGTTGTCAGTGACTGCTTTTTTGACATTCCCTTTTGTTTGTTTACATTTTTGTTGTTGCCTTTTAGGCTTCAGTGACATCAACAGATGTTGGCTGCGTTTCATTTATGTCAAATTCAGCATGCGAAGTTTGCTGCGATGAAGGCAGTGGCAGTGAATTTAGAATTTGGGTTAAATTGAGCAGTACTGCTAGCTGCCACTGCTGTATTGTGAGTCGCTTCATTGGACACCACACTTTCTAAAAAACAGCTGATTTCGAAAAACTGCCACTGTCACTGCGTTATTGTATTTTGGGCTAGTCCCCTCGGCCATGTGGCGTTCTGCGTGGGCGATAGGGTTGCGCTCATCTGCCAAAAGGCGACGTACGCGCTCCCTTACATACGGACACTGATAGCGGATGAGCACTTGTAGAAAACCTTATACCCATCGTCGCACAAGTCGGTTGCGAAGTAAGAAGAGCTGAAAAAGTTAAAAAAAAAATTTGCGCCAGTGCCCAACGAACTTCCTACGTGTGTTCGGGCGCATGCTTGCTTTGCTTTGTGCATATTCTATTTTTAACGCATGCCGGTGTGGGTGTGTGCTGTGAATTTTCTACCTTTATGTATGAACGCCGTAAACAAATGACTGGCATTTGTGGGTAAGCATTTCGTATGTTCACAGGATTGGCATATGTGCATGCGTATGCTTAATAATACATACGATTGGCGTATTTCCTCGTACCTATGTATATTTTCGGCGTAGGGTAGGGTAGGTTGTGGGCGCAGGTATTGTAGCGTAGTGAATGCTACGTTACATCGCTTCTTCACTGCTAGGAGTCTAACCCTCTCCCCTACAAAATCCTCTGCGACCTTGTTCACCACCTGGACGAAGGAGGTCAGACTACCGCTGGGAATTCAAGTCGATGATACACCAATTCCGACCTACCAATACCCTTCGACAGTCTGCCTTCCCTCTATGCGCACGCAACCGCATAAGGTCCTCAAGTCGCTAGCCGACAGTACTTGGCGCAAAGACAAAGAAACGTTGCTGGCAACATACAAGGAAATAGGCCGACCGGTTTTGAATTACGCAGCACCAGCGTGGTCACCGGGGACTAGTAGGACACAGTGGACGAAACTGCAGGCGACTCACTGCACTTCGGACAGCGACTGGATGTCTTCTGATGTCGCCAGGACACCACCTGCATAACGAGGCGAAAATGCTCCCCATAAAGGAGCACAACATAATGCTCTGCAAGCAATTCTTAGTAGGGAGCCACACACGTGGACACCCGAATAGACACTTGCTAACAGAGAAGCCCTCGCCAAGGAATGTCAGAAGGCATCTATACGAACTGACGGATGAAGTCCAGAGGTTCATTAAAGAACACACAACCACCGGACATCGACTAGACGGAGCTTCATCTGCTTCGGGAGACTAGAACCACAGTAGCCCAACTTCGCTCTGGCTACTGCAGCAGGTTAAAGTCACACCTGAGCAGATTAGACGCAGATGTGCCAAATGAGTGTCTGGCATGCGCAGAAACACACCACAAATCGAAACATGTCTTCGTATGCCCGGAAAACCCGACACTGCTTTTCCCTGTGGACCGACCCCATTGAGGCTGCACGCTTCTTAGGGCTTCCGTTAGTTGAGCTCGACGACAACGACCGAGATATTAACCGATCTGGGCGGGGTTGTTGTAGCCGCTATAAAAACAACAGCAACAGAACTAAACTTTAAAGTTTTACAAGTTGCACAAGAACAGGGCGGGGAACTTAACGAAATTAAACCTAAGGAAAGAACACATAATCTTAAGTTAATTCAAATTACAGGTTTAAATTTTATTATTTGGTGTGAAATTACAGGGGAGGATCCTAGGCCCTTTGTGGCAAACTGTTTATGTAGGACTATGTTTAATATGTTACATGGGATTGCACATCCTGGAGCAAGGGCTACACGCCGTCTTATTGTCAAAGAGTACTATTGACCAAAAATTAACAAAGAAATTAATATTTGGTCAAAAGAATATATAAATTGTCAAAAATGGAATGTTAATCGTCACACTAGATCTCCAGTAATTAATATTCTGATTCTCAAAGGTAGATTTGAGCGTATTCATGTAGACATTACAGGACATCGTTACATTTTAGCAATCACGGATAGGTTTACACGTTGGCCAGAGACGTATGCATTTAGGAGCATTTCATTTCAAATAAATTTGTCAATGAATGTTTCTCCTTTTGGGGTACCGTTGAAAATCACTTCCGACCAGGGTACTCAATTTACGTCAAAATTGTTTTCGGAGCTAACGAAATTTCTTGGTGGTTAACATATCACGACTTCTTCATTTCATCCTCAAGAAAATGGTATGGTAGAACGATTTCATAGACAGTTAACAGCTACCATAATGGCTAGAAATGGAGTCTAGATTTAAGATCAGTAAGTCTGTTCCAAGTGCTTCACGATTTGCAGGTTTTTACAGGAAGTCGTTCCCGGTCGCCACCTTCCATGAGGTTTATTAATGACGAAACCAGCTTTTCCTACAAATACTGTAAAACCCGCAAATCGTGAAGTACCTGGAACAGGGCTAGTATTTAAGGAAAATATATCGGCCACCCCATCTGAAATGATCTTTGGGCAAAATTTGCATCTATCCGGTGAACTTGTTATTCCATCTGTATAAGATTTTTTCTCCAACTGAAATTTTAGGAAATTTACGAGTGCATTTTAAAAATGTTTATTCTGACACAGGTGTATATATTCCGAGGGATTTGGAGTCTTGTAAATTACTATTTATGCCCGTCATTAATAAACAATCACTGCAACAACCATACGAAGGACCTTACAAAGTTATGAAGGACAAAAAATATTTCAAACTAGAATAAATAACGAGGTCTAAACAATTCTGATAGATAGACTAAAACCAGAAATAATTGAAACAGCACTAACACCTTATACAAACACTCATATAATGAATAACACCTCATGAAACAAGAAACGATTTACTTTTAATTTATACTACATTAATTCTATAGAAGGGGGCGTATTGTAGGGTTCATAGCTTTACTTCACTTTGTTCATGTTTAACTTTGTTAATTTTGAAATTTTAGAATTAAGTAAGTTTTGCTGTTTGTAAATCAAAGACAAAATTTTATTCATTTAAACATTTTTCTTCTACTGTTAACTGAATTTTATACAATATTAAATGGAATTTCTAAAAATCCTTAATATTTTCACTACCGCAAACATTATTATGAAATTTTGGAAAATGGGCGTGGTACCGCCCATTATCTCATTAATGCTAGCTGAACATATTATCGAAAATGTTTGAAATAGGTGAAAATCACCCTGCCTACAATGTAACCGTATTTTTAAGAGAGACGAAAAAACTATAGGTATTTCATACGTGCGCCGGGTATTTAATGTTCGACTTCATACGAAATTAGACTTTCTTACTTCTTTTTAACCATGGTGCAATTTTCATCATATAATAGAATAGTTTGAATTTCAGTCGCCGTATTTAAAGAACTTTTAGCATGATTCAATAATACAAGGTTCGATAAACTGACAGTTGTCTCTCTCGCACCGCTCCCTTAGCAGTGGCAAAGTGTTGCTTCTTTGCAAATTTACTTGGAAAAAGTGTTGCTTTGCTGTGAAATAGAAGTATAAGCTTTTGTGCAATATGTTTATTTGTATATGTATATGAAGCACATTTAACTGATGAAAACATAAACTGCTTTTAAATTGGATGTTTACATAAATCTCATATTGGTTTTATTTTAATTTTGAGTCTTTTTGCAGTTTTTATACGGCTAAATAACACAAAAATTGCGTAATTCACGTAGATATATTAACATTTCGTTCAATATTTCGTTTAAAATGCTAGATTTCTTGCAAATACATTAGAATTTACAAAAGGAATTTCACTACTAATTGCCTACTTTGCGTACTTTTCTACTACCCTTTTCGCATCAAGAGATTTCATTCTTCCCCTTTCTCCGTCCTTCGTAAATGCAACCTTTTGTAAGGGAGTGTCAAACCGCGGCTGTCAATAATTATCTAACGTTGTATTATTGAATCATGAGCTTTTAGTACAAAATAAAGTGGTTTTCATAGGAGACAGATGTAACTACCTACGACACCCAAATTACGTAGTTCGCTCTCTCATTCGTAATTTGCACTCCAATTACCCTTCGAATTACGTAATTCGCCATACAAACTTTAGAGAGCCAATTACCTCATTTATTGGTAATTCAGATCTAATTACCATGCGAATTACGAGTAAACCGTTGCCGTCTCTAATTTTTATCGGAAATTTATCGAAACTAGCTCACAAATCAAAACTTTCATTTTTTCTAAGTACGAAAAGTAAATTTTATTAATGTATATATCCCTAATTTAATACGGAAACTTATAAATTTTTAGGAAAAACCTACATTTTGCATCAATTTTCCAGCGAAGAAAAACAAAAACAAAACACCGAGACAAAGCACTGTCAAATCGAATTAAGAATGTGCCCATGGGAACGGGGTAATTCACGATCGTAATTGGGGGAGCGAACAAAGTAATTCAGGATGCCGTGGGAAAATGGTATTAAGGGCCAATTTCAAAAAGCACGGCGGGCCATCAAATTTAGAAACATCTGTGATAGTGAGCGCAAGCGACGATGTGTTGAAAGGGCTCCACTAAAAATATTGATCGTCGTTTCTCAAAATATCCGAAAAAACGCTTCAGAAATGTTTACCACACGACGTTACTTCAGCAATATTTTTTTCAGCCACAAGCTATAAACTTACAGTCAACTACATAACACTTAAGGCCAGATTAGAGGTGTTATAACATAACGCCGTAGCCATAACGTAGCAAAATACTTCAGAGCTGCTTATGGTTATGGCGAAAAACTAAAATTAAATAGATACCTACGGTTATGGTTATGGCTGTGGCGTTAAAGTATGGCACGAATAATCGTTTACAGAGCTGCGCTTACGTTTTATCGGAACATTCCTATGGTTATGGTTATGGTACTACTAATTCAGCCTCTAATTGTACTTTTATAAGTAGGTACTTCGCACGAAAGTTAATCATTTTCTTAAAAATTTTCCGATATTTGCACATGAAAGTTTACTCCTACAGCAAACTTCGATTGTAACGGCACTTTGGGCAATGTTAATCCGTCTGCCAGTTGAACATTTGTATTACATGGTTACTTTTTTTGGATATCGCAAATTCAAAATTTTATTAAAGAGAGTATATGAAAAGCAATTAAGCTTTACCTGTAATAAATCATCCGTAGAATTCGTCATGCATAATTGTTCATTAGCGTTCGATATATCTCTAAGGATACCTATAAAAAGAAAAACAATAAAACAGTTCATTCTAATTAACATGAAATGAGCACATAAATGTAGTAAATTAACCAACTCGAGAGCTTTCAAAAGTTGGTGACGACTAAATTATTTTATTTCGCTAAGAGAATATCACTTATAATATGCATCTTATCTTATCTATAAAGTAGCAAAAGTGATGTAACACATTTACTCAAAATCCACCGGACCAATTTTGATATAAAAAAAACCACTAAAATATTTATTTTTCTGATTCATTAGCTATTAACTCCGGATGATTAATGAAATATGTATTGCAATTTGGATATCACGTTACAATTTGGATATGAGATTTAAGGAATCTTCACGGAATATATTTTTGAAGATGTTGCCACATGTTTCAAAATTTTAATTCGATTAAATTGATAGGATAAATAACACTTTATTAAAATATGGGTATGAAACTAAAGCGGCTTATTATGGCTCAATTTGCAAAATTTTTTTAAGAGTGTTGTAATCTAATTAATTCAATTAACTTTTGTTGTTATTATTGTGGTGTAATAGTATTTTCTTTTTAGCAATGGTTTTTCAGCTATGTACCACGATTTGTTTGTTAGGAAAAATGCGGTTGAAGTTAGGTATAGCTGCTATTTCAGAGTTCACCACATCTCATCACATTTCTTTTTCTAGACTTCAGGAATCGAACCCGCGTCAAATTAATATATAGAATTTACAATAACAACCACACTGCCAAGTTTAAATAGCGACGACTCAGCTGCACTTGAGGCAGGTTGAATAAGGAAATGGATTAGCAACTAGAGTTTACGGGGTGTGCTCAAGGGTTAGCGTTGCTGGCTTTGCACATCGATGATGCGGGTTCGATTCGATTTCCGAAATAGCAGCTATAACTTTGTTGTTTTTCCCATTTTTCCTAAGAAAACAATCGTGATACAAAGCTCAAAAAACAATGGCAAAATGTTAATTCAATTAATTTGATAAGGTAAATGAAATGTTGCAAGGTGGCAAAATAAAGTGGTTTAAGAAAGCTTAGTTTGAAAAATATTTTTTAAAAAGGGTTGCCACCTATTTGAAAATTTGAATTCAATTAAATTGAGAAAATAAATTAAATATTACAGTTTTGGTATCAAACGACAGATATTTAAAAAGTCTGAATTAAAAATTAGAATTTGAAATTAAATAAAACATTACAGATAGGTAGCTTACGAAAGGTGTTTGAAAAAGATTTAACTAGTAGAATGAAAATAAAATTTACAAGCTCTTTGATCCATGTTTTTTTTAAAAGGTTGGCACTGATATTAATTTTTGGGTTTGAGTAAATAGAGTTGAAATACAAATTTCAAAATGTTTGCGAAACGAAAAATATTAGTGCGATTCATAAAACGCCGCAAAGTGGCATTTTTGGCGAAATAGCAATGTTGCGAACGAAGTTGTATGAACGACCTATCCCAACTCTGGACTACGAATGTAAAATTTTTTTAAAGGCCGCGCGTAAGTGAAAAAGAAAAGTTTTTACAATTATATTTCGAAGCAGCCTTAACTGATATACTTTTTCTTGAACTATTCGAGGACAATAAAATATCGTGTGTTTCGCGTCTTTGAGATTGCAATGATTACCAGCTCCAATATTATGGCAATGAACCAATTTTGTCGCAGGAGAGTTTCCATACAAAAGTAATGAGCTGTGTCGCAAGGTGGCAAATTTCGCAACAAATGGGATATTTGCAACAACTTTGCGGCGTTTCATGAATCCCACTATTAGAAAAAAGCTACTCATAAAACGTAAGAAATAATAAAAACGGGAAAAATATATATATATTAAAATATCAGATGAAAGCTTCTATAAATATTCCTAATGGATGGTGATTGTTGTCATAATTTTTTTTTTTTAATACGGTCGAATCAATTACCTTTTTAACATATATAATTTCGTTCGGGGTCGCCACAGTATGCCACGCATGTTACAAAGGCAGACAATTTTCGGAATTTGGCGTTGTGTTTTTTCTCTTTATAAAATATCTAATATTCTACCTGAATTAAAAATATACAAGCGTCATCTACCTAAGTACTTAACCTTCAACAATTTACTGTTGCATTTAATTGGAGGTAAAAACCCAATTACCCAATAAACACCAAAAAAATATTTCTCCAACCTTGGAGAAATTCATAGTTCTCAAGTTGTTATCCAACATCATTCTCCAACTCATCTCTAACCGACGCGCAGATACATAAAAAGTGATAGAGAAACGAATATTTAATTACCAAGTGAAAAACTAAAGTTACTTAAAGAGGAAAATTACCAACAAAAAGTAAATAATCTTCAAAACATCCTCAAATAATCTTAAAACGCCAAGTGAATCAAGTGGCAAAATTACTGTCGGACTGTGTACTGTGAAGCGAATTATTGTAATACGATTTTGCTTAACTACATAATACAAAAGGAGTAATAAAATGAAAAATTAATATTTAAATTCATCTATGTATGTCGTTTCAATCAAAAAGGTATACGGTATTTTACTATTTCAATTTCAGTATTTCAATGATATGTTTGAGACCAATTGGAGAATTACATTGGAGTTCAAGTTGACAACTAGCATTTTCTCAACTTGAGAAACAGACCATTTTTCATACAAAGAAAAATGCCCTTTTTGTTGAGAACGCTATGATCCTCCACTTGAGGTACTGTTGAGAAACAACGTTGGAGATTTGAGAATTAGCTTAGTTCTCAACTTAACGTCAAGTTGAGCTCAAACCTAAATGTTTATTGGGTAGTATCATGAAATTTAACGCTCTACTTGGAATAACCAGTGGTTATTTTGCACCATCCTTTAATTTAATGGATTTCATACAGAATGTAATACAGAGAAACATAGAACTACCTCCTGATGTGTAATATTTATTATATTTCCCAAAACCATGCTTCGTTTTTTCGTAAAAAAAATGTTTTAGATTAACAAGAGACTCAGTTAAAAAGAGTTTAGATACATTTTACCATCATTTATTTTTATTTGATTGGCTGTAAAAACAATTCTGTCATATTTTATAATTTTCATTGCAATGACGTGGAAAAGACATGCTGACATAGGTCGGCGAAGACAATCAAATAAACGCCGAGCTACCTAGCGTGCAAACCACACTGATGACCAGCGAGCCACCGAAAATGATAATTGGTATGTCCGAATTACACTCGAGAGGATCTGAAAATTAATGACAAGTGGATAGATATAAAATGCAAAGAAAATCAGTTCTCTGATTTTCATATATTCATCAGTGTTGCCACAAAAAAATAACTAAATTCCTCAAAAACAAATGAAAAATCCTCAAAATCCGAACATGTTACTTAAAATTTTCTTATTACAGATATGAGCATGATAAAAACATTAGAAGGTAAAATCATTCTCTTAATTCGTCGGCCATGATTTTTTTCTGACGTTTGAAAGCATTTTAAAATCATATAAAATTGAAAATAAAAAAATGAGATTGTTCACAATTGTTGTTGTTTGAGATTAAAATTTAGAATGTGTGTGTGAGCTTGAGCTCGAATTTTAAAATTATAATGCTGGCAAACGTCAGACTGCCTGTCAATGATTTTACCTTGTAATGTTTTTATCATGGATATGAGTATTGTGTACAGCAAACTAATTACCGGAACTTAGTATAAAAATTAATTACTTTCTCCAATTCAATTGGTATATTTGTTCTTGCGGTTCAAACAAAGTATCACCGTTATTTTTTATGCCTTGGTTTGTATATAAAATTGCCGCAACTATATCAGTGCTCAATCGGGTACTTAAGTCAGTCCTACACATTTTTAAACTACTAAGTATACGTTCTACTGAAGCATTCGAAAAGGGCTTTATTAGTAATGCAGATATTATTATTTTTTTTATTGGGAAACTTATATGAACCGGAAGAATCTTTTAATTCAAAAACTTTTCTTATAATTTTCTGGATCTAATGAGGAATCAATATGAATATGCTTATGATCGAACAATGCGTGTGCTCTACATTCGTTACCGAGATTTTGCAAGTTTAAAATAAGTTGAAAATATAACGATGGAATGAAAAAAATATCGATAACATTTTGAATATTGCAGCAAATGCAGATGTGCTTAAGAGCGAAAAACACCACACAAGCGGATTGACAAACCAAGCGAAATATCCATTTCCTTAAAGCTATTTATGTTGCGTACGGGGGTGTTTGAAGGTTTGTGAAAATGTGAACAAAAACCAAAATTTTTTGATTTTGTGGCCACCATGTTGACATTTGATCAAACCGCTTACGTTGTGTATGATAAAATCGCCTCATTCGCAACAGAATGAGGACGCGAGAGAGTAAAATCGAAGAACCCTCTTACATTGTGAACCAGAAGAAAACTAAAATTCTTTGCTTGAACGAGTCATGTTTGCATGGTGTATGGCGAAATGGGAAAAGTAGGTCTGAAGAATGTTTGACAAGCCACTTGTTTGGTGTATTTCGCTCTTTATAAAACTTCGTAAAGCTTTTTGTTAAAAAATTTGCAGAGCGATTAAACAACTCTCTTGTGTAAAACATGGCTGCATTTGTTATCTGCAAATATATAGAGAAAACTCCTCAAAATAAAAATCCTTAAAAAATACTCAATCGCACCCGAAATTCCTCACGTTTTGAGGAATTACTCACAAAGTGGCAACACTGATATTCATATTTTATTAGACTGAGCAACAGCAAAACGTGCACGGAGACCCCTGGTATGTATGTAAATTAGGGTGGTCCAAAAATGCATGTGAAAAAGTAAAGTCGGAATTCTTATGCTCTCACGCCCTAGGATTGTTCTATACTGAAAAAATATACCCCTATTTTTTATTTAAAAAAACAAGTTTTCGTAGAAATGGGACAGATATCTGAAAAATCAATTTTTTTCGGTCGGAAAACTCTGTTTCTCTGCAGGAGATTCCAAATAATAATACCCATTTGCTTATTTAATTTAATAGTTAATTCTTTATAGGTCCGCCGAAAACCCCGAAAAATGCAATGGGGGACCATAAAAATCGTCAGTATTAAGAAATATTTAAGAAAACAATTACGTATTATTATTGAAAGTTTCCTGGAGAGAACCAGAGTTCCGATTGAAAAATATTGATTTTCATAAATTCTATACCATTTCTACGAATTTTTTTTTTCATACAAAATACATAGAAAACTTTGAGGGCTTATAGCGACTTCGAAATTATTTTTTGATCAAAGGTTATATCTGGACTTGTGGGCATCAGAGAAGTTTCTTTTGAATCTCGTTTTGAAGAATGATTTATTTTGAAGAAAAGTGGTGAAAATGAAAAAAAAACATCTTGATTGCTTTAGATTTTATTCTACTTTCTTATCACACTAAATACACGAAAATTATGCTTATTAATTTGATTCACTTGAATACAGTGGCTTTAACACAAGGAAAGGACTATATTGAACCAACAAAAGTATTTATTTATTTATTTATTAATTTCATAGAATCAATGAACAAAGTTTTTACTGACTATTTTAAAACTAGAAATAAGAAATTACAAACAGAGAAGATTTTGAAAACTTAAACATAAACAAATTAACAAATATGAAAATAACAAAATACAATAATGTATCAAAGAACAGAATATAACAAAGAAATAAAAGACTTTTTGGATAATGAGAAATCAAGGCCGTCAGAATTCGATATCTCGTTGAATTCACAGAGAGCACGCGACAGTGGAGCATTCCTTGCATAATTAGTTTTGACTTTATCCGGATAGAAGGGATTAAAGTTGGGTAGAGTTCTCAGTGGAACAAGAAAATTTATATTATGCAACAAGGACGGGCAGTCAACAGTCCCATTAATTATATCAAAAACAAAGGAAAGCGAAAGAATAGTTCTTCTCGTTTCTAGATCTCCAGGATCAGGCCCGTAGTCAGGAGTTTTTTTCGGGGGGGTTCTGGCAAAAATTTTTTTAGTTTCACTTTTATTTCAACATATTTTGATTAAAAGAAAACAAGTAAGAAAGTCTAAGTTCGGGCGGAGCTGAACATTGAATACCCGGCGCAAGTATTAAATATATGTTTTTTCACCTTTCCGAAACCTTCCGCTAGATGGTAAGCCGGGGTGTATCAATTTTGAGTAAATTGGCGTCCTTCAATTTCGAAATATTGAAGTTTCAAGCATTTCTGAAATTTACCGTTATATGAGAAGCGGCCGTTATTTTAGTCCGATTTCAATAATTTTCAACGTTTTGCTTATATGTGGCAAGCACAATAACCACACCGAGTTTGGTACAAATTGGTAGAACGGTTACGAATATACTTATATGTGATCATAAGCGGGCGGTGCCACGCCCATTTTCCAAAATTTTACCATAAACGTATTTCTTGGTAGAGAATTGTTGCAAGCATCAATTTTGAATAAATTAGCTTCAATATTTACTGATTTATCGAAGATTATGTATTTCTCTAAATTACCGTTATATGGGAGGTGGGCGTGGTTATTGAACGATTTTAAAAATTTTCGGCCATTTGGTATGTTGTGCGAAGACCAACAACTGTGCCAAGTTTGGAAGAAATTGGTGCAGTTGTTACCAAGATATACACATGTAAGCATAAGTGGGCGTGTCTACGCCCATTTTCGAAAAATTTATAATATTCTTATTTTTCGTCTAAAACTTATTATAAATATCAATTTTGAGTGAATAATCTTTAGTAGTTACTAAAATATCGCAGTTTTCGTATTTCTGAAAATTACCGTTATATAGGAAGTAGGCGTGGTTATTGAGCGATTTTAAAAATTTTCGGCCATTTGGTATGTTGTGCGAAGGCCAACAACTGTGCCAAGTTTGGAAGAAATTGGTGCAGCGGTTACCAAGATATACACATGTAACCATAAGTGGGCGTGGCTACGCCCATTTTCCAAAAATTTATAATATTCTTATTTTTCGTCTAAAAATTATTGTAAATGTCAATTTTGAGTGAATTATCTGCAGTAGTTACTAAAATATCGTAGTTTTCGTATTTCTGGAAATTACCGTTATATGGGAAGTGGGCGTGGTTATTGTCCGATTTCGCCCATTTTCAATACCAACCTACCTTGGATTAACAGAAACCTACATACCAAATTTCGTTGAGATATCTCAATTTTTGCTCGAGTTATCGTTTACACGGACATACGGACAGACGGACAGACGGACGGACAGACAGACATGGCTTAATCGATTTCTTTTTTCATTCTGATCATTTATGTATACATTTGTCTATATCTATCTCGATTCGTTTTGGCTGTTACAAACAACCGTTATGTGAACAAAATTAATATACCCTTGTGCACAAGTGCGCTCGGGTATAAATACTGATAAAAATAGCATTTTTCATAAAAACCGGGTTGAAATCTTGAAATTCCTGCCCGTAGTTTGTTTGTAAGCCAAATATGAGTGGCATTGTGCTACTATGATAGCACGGCCGAGTAATCATAGCCAACTTATGTACGGTAGTCGCAAAAATTATACCCGCACCAAATTTTGACAAGTTTTAAAATATTAATATTAAAAAAATATATGCCTTTTTTGCCTTTTTTTGAAGCTCGTTTTGCCTTTTTCAAGTTTAAATGCCTTAAAAACCTGCATTTCTACATTTCGGGGGAGGGGGGAGGGTGCGGGGGGTCAGAAAATCCCAAATCCCCCCCTAAATACGGCCTTGCTGGAGATTAATAAGAAGTAAACTTGAATTGTAAGAAGGTATAGGATCATAGAATTTCAGAGAACGAAGAGCAAATTTCAGGAAAACCTTTTGCACACGTTCAAGTCTGTCAATAGAGAATTGTGAAAATGGTCTCCAAATAAACGCAGCGTATTCCAGTCTAGATCGAACAAAAGATGAAAAAAGCAGGTTTAGGGTGTAAGGGTCCGCAAAAGTTGAACTGTTTCGATGAATAAAACCTAAAGTCGAAAAAGTAGAATCAAATATAACTCCAAGGTCTTTAAGTTGCTGAACAGACTTTAGTATTGTATTCGATATAGAGTAAGAGGTATGCATAATATTACGAACTTTTGAAAAAGTAATATGAAAGCATTTATTTATATTTAGTGGGAGGTGAGACTTGTTACACCAAAAAATCAGTTTATCTAACCCTGCTTGAAGGTTAGCCGCATCGTTAGCATTACTTACCACGGAGAATATTTTTAAGTCGTAAGCATATAATAAAAATCTAGCAACGGAAAAGAAGAGGACCCAAAATACTTCCTTGCGGAACAGCTGAAAAAGCAGTGAAAGGTTCCGAGGAAACGCCATCAACAGTTACCACGCAACGTCTGTTGCTTAATCGTACGAAAACGGAATGACAGCCCAATTTAGCAAGTTTATTTAATAATATATTATGCGAAACTTTATCGAACGCTTTCGAAAAATCCGTATAAATACAATCTACTTGAGACCCTGCTAAAAATGATTTTATGCAATATTCGCTGAACACTGCTAGATTGGAAATTGTAGAACGACCAGAAACAAAACCATGCTGGTTAGACGAGATTAGCCTCTTAGTCGCAAAATACATTTTATCCTTTATTACGCTTTCGAAAAGTTTGGAGACAGACGAGAGTTTTGAAATGGGTCTGTAGTTGCAAACATCATTCTTTTTTCCACTTTTGAATATTGGTGTGATGGTTGTCAATTTCCAATCATCTAAGCATATGTCCGAAGATAATGATTTATTAAAAATCAGTTTAGTTTGACTAGATGGCTAAGACTTAAGATTCCATTAGATATATCATCTGAAGAGAGACTCAAGTTGTCAAAATTTATCGAGGTAGAATGTTTAAAAGAACAGGGATTACCAGAAACTTGGGAGGAAACATCATCAGGAACAAAATTGGACTTGAAAAATTTGGCAAACAAATTGGCTACTTCACCGGGCGTACTTACGAAAACCTCATCAAGACATACAGAGGAAGGAACCACATAGCAAGACTTCTTAATCTTAGTATGATGCCAAAAGTTCGTGGGATTTGACTTGATATTCGACTCAACTCTAAACATATAATTTTTATGTAGAAATTTTTCTAAGCAGTTAAACGGTTTTTGATAAAATTGATGCTTTAAAAAGAATTGCTTTTTGGTTTGTTTAAATTTCTTATAAAATTTATTGCGCTTATTTTTGAGTGATTTTAATTCACTAGTATACCATGGGAGTTTATACGGCTTATTTTTAATTATAGGGATATTGTTATGAAAGATTTCAAGTAGCCGACGCTTAAAAACTCCATAGCACTCGGCAACATTAACGCCAAAAAATAAATCTTCCCAATGGATATCGAGTATAAGTTTATTAAGTTTTGAAAAATCACAAGAGGAAAAATTGAACGAAAGCCTCTTATCGGGCTTGGAGATTTTAAATTCATAAAACTCAACTTCAACTGTTAAAGGAACATGGTGCTTGTCTGGAGTTGAAATTGGTGAAAAAAAATGAGAAATAGTAACATTAATATTGTCACTAACGAAACGAGATCAAGAATTCTGCCAAGCTCATTTACAAAACTGTTAATTTGCTCTAAATTAAGGCTCTAAATGTTATCAACAACATAAGACGCAAGCGCAGTAAAGATATTAGTTGAAACAAGACTAGATTTAGACAAACTATTTGACCAATTTACATCCGGAATATTAAAGTCCCTAGAAACACAGATTTGGTTGTCAGCTACCTTGTTATGAACTAGGAAAGCAATATTGTCAGTATGCGATTTATAAAGATCAAAATTACTGCACGGTGGTATATACGAGACAACTAAAAATAGAGAACAAAATCCCAATGATCCTTTAACGCACACACACAGTTGATCCACAATGGGGTCATCGTCCTGGAGCCTAAGTTGGTATGCGCGTAGTTTGCGGCGAACGGCAATTAATAAACCTCCACCCAGTTCTTTCAGTATCGCGATCCTTCCGGAACACAACAAATAAGTTGGAGTCAAAGAATTCCTCATCATAAAAATTAGCATTCAGCCATGTTTCCACGAAAATAAAAACGTCAAAGTCCATATGAGCGCTGGAACTATAAATGGTATTCGATTTTGTACGAATACCACCCATGTTCTGAAAATAAATCTTCAAGCCCTTTAAATGTGTTTATATTTTTGAGCGTTGCTAAGTTAGATTGTTGTTTTGGTTTCCCTTTTGAAAATAACTAAAGCCGAACTTTTACATTTGCAGGCCACAAGAAAGGATTTAACACCTGGTCAAACAGAGTTTCAGCAACACTGAGTTTAAGTTGATTTTCTTTAAAGAATGAATATCCTCGTCTTTTTTTACCTTCCTTTTATTAGCTCGGGATGTAACTATGTAATATTGATGCGCCTAAAATATGCAGCGATTTCTATTCTCAATTTACATACCTGATGACAGTACGAATGGCAATTATAATAGGGAGGTTTTAGTTTTTTAAACTATAATTTTTTATCAGTTTAAAGCAGGCCATTTGATCACGTTTTATACATTCCCACGACAGCCGGTTCTACGTACCGGAATGACTCGGGTTTCACCCGACCAAGGGCTGTTGTTTC
Source organism: Rhagoletis pomonella (assembly GCF_013731165.1). NCBI lineage: Eukaryota > Metazoa > Arthropoda > Insecta > Diptera > Tephritidae > Rhagoletis > Rhagoletis pomonella. The sequence continues at coordinate 14,003 of NW_023459063.1, read as the reverse complement.
GGCGATCTAACCCCGTTTAGGTCGGCGAAGTATCTCAGAAGTTGTCCGTCCATAGGGCTACATTCACTACGTATTCTCCTACTCAGGGCTGGCATCGAGTCAAACCCAGGGCCAGAAACATACACCTGCTGTGTATGCCGGAGACGATTACACCACAACTCCACCTCAGTCAAGTGTAATGCCTGCGAGGGGTGGAGTCACCTCAGAGTCTGCTCGGGACTACGGACACATAGACAGTGGACCACGTCGTACGTGGCTCCCTGTTGCTCAAACAGAGCAGCCTCCACGGCTAACCACAGTCCGCCCGAGCAGCCCCACACAATCACACAGCAGCCTCACACAGTCACCACAACACAACAACATAATAACACCACAGACCGTACCACAGCCACTACAGACCACATAACACACACAACCGCACCACCACCCACACGCCGCCGCCAACAACTCCTGGTTCCCCCTACAATCTGCACGGTATGTCAGACCAGGATATTCCGTAATGTGACATCAGTCAAGTGCAACACCTTGGGGCATGCTCAGGTCTGCGTACCACGCGAGATTGGACTGGGAACTTCGAGGGCCCGTGTTGCGCTGCTCGGTCGCAGACCCCAATTGCGACGCCCCCACCACCACCACAGGGCGGCAATCACCTCAGCAGCACACACAGCCAACGGCGGCAAGAACATACACTTCACTTACACCCCACATCACGACACGTCTCCCGAACCACATGAAGCTCCTTCAATTTAACTGCAACGGGCTACAGAGCAAGATTGAGGAGATAACCGTCTTCATGTGTCGGCATGGTATATTGATAGCTGCGGTCCAAGAGACGAAGTTGCACAGCAATTCAACTTTGTTGAATTCCGCCGGGTACAACGTGCACCGTCGAGATCGCGAGCGAGATAATGGTGGTGGCTTAGCGTTCATCACGCACCACACCGTGCAGTATCGTCTTATCGAAGCAGACATCGACCGCAGGGATACCACCCTAGAATGTCAGGGCATCGCTATCCGGTCAGGCGATGTCGAGCTCGAAATATTTAACATATACATACCCCCTGTCACCTGCTGCCCGGCAGGATATCACCCTGATATAGGTGCGCTCCTCAGAGGTGAAAATCGTATGGTAGTAGGTGACTTCAATGCGCACCACGATCTTTGGCACTGAAGCCTGTCAAACGATCGTAGGGGAACAGACTTGGCTGAGCAGATAGACGATTCGACATTCTGCACAATGAACGACGACGCACCCACCAGGATTATGGGTAACTGCAGTAGCTCGCCAGACATCACAATAGTCAGCGCTGGTCTGATAAACAGCATAACGTGGCGACCTATGCTGACTCTAGCATCAGACCATCTACCCATAGTCATCTCGATAGATAAACCAACCGACTTTGCCTCCGCCAAACACCGGACCTATATCAACTTTTCTAAAGCAGATTGGAAAGGTTACGCGGAGTTTACCGAAAACACCTTCGCAGCGCTCCCCACACCAACCGACGTCCATCTCGGTGAACGTAAGTTCCGCAGGGCTATCACTGCTGCTGCAGCTCGCTTCATACCGGCAGGATGTATATCGGACCCACGTCCAAACTGCCCCTGCCGAAGCGGCTGTTCTAGCCAATGAGCGTGATAGCCTTCGTCAGGCCGATCCCGGAGATCCCCGTATCAGGGATCTCAACGCGGAGATTCGGCAACTTGTAAACGTACATAAGCGGAAGAAGTGGGAGGAGCATCTGAAGACTTGTAATTTCACCTCTGGTGTGAGCAAGCTTTGGTCAACCGTGAGGTCATTGTCTAATCCGACGAAGCACGACGACAGAGTCGAAATTTCCTTCGGCGACCATGCCTCGTCGGACCCGGAGCGATGCGCGAGCTATTTTAGCCGGCAGTTCATACTGAATCCTCCGGTGGACAAAGCCAAGCGTCGAGTGACCAGAAGGCTGCACAAACTGCCAACAACTTGTGCCCCCCTTGCTTTCACTTGCGGTGAAGTTCAGGTGGCCATCGGGAAGGCGAAAGCCTCCAAAGCCATGTGTCCCGACGGAATATGTATGCTGATGCTGTAAAATTTGGGTCCTGCGGGGGTAGCGTACCTAACGGAGGTCCTCAACTTGTCAATGGCCACTCTCATCATCCCAGACATCTGGAAGGTGGGGAGAGTGGTCCCACTGCTCAAACCGGGGAAACCTGCTAACAAAGGAGATTCGTATCGTCCGATTACACTCCTTTCCCCGGTAGCGAAGACACTCGAGGCCTTGCTACTCCCGTACTTCACAAACCACCTGACCCCAGCGAAGCATCAGCATGGTTTCCGTAAAGTGCACAGTACAACAACAGCACTTAACGCCATAAACACTCAGATAACTCGTGGCCTTAACCGTAACCGTCCCTGTGAGAGAACGATTCTAGTAGCGTTGGACTTGTCAAAGGCGTTTGACACCGTCTGCCATTCCACGCCACTAGAAGATATAGAGGCTTCCTCTCTGCCACAGAGGCTCAAACGGTGGTCGGCAAATTATCTGAGTGGTCGAAATTCGTCGGTAATGTTTAGAGACAAAACGAGTAAGCAGCGAAAAATAAAACAGGGGGTTCCTCAGGGTGGTGTCCTTTCCCCGCTACTGTTTAACTTTTACATTTCAAAGCTCCCTCAACCACCAGAGGGAGTCTCGATTGTCTCTTATGCCGACGGTTGCTCGATCATGGCGACTGGGAATGGAATTGATGACCTGTGTTCGAAAGTAAAGGGCTATCTCTCCGAACTTTCTCGCTTCTTCACTGCAAAGTGTCTAGCCCTCTCCCTTACGAAATCCTCCGCGACCCTGTTCACAACCTGGACGAAGGAGGTCAGGCTACCGCTGGGGATTCACGTCGATGACACACCAATTCCGACGGTGAATAACCCCAAAATACTCGGAGTAACATTCGACAGCCTGCTATCCTTCTCTGCGCACTCAACCGCTATTGTCAATAAAGTACAGAGCCGCAACAAGGTCCTCAAGTCGCTAGCCGGCAGTACTTGGGGCAAAGACAAAGAAACGTTGCTGGCAACATACAAGGCAATAGGTCGGCCGGTTTTGAACTACGCAGCGCCAGTGTGGTCGCCAGGGACTAGTAGGACGCAGTGGACGAAGCTACAGACTGTACAGAACACCGCACTCAGGACAGCGACAGGATCCCTCTTGATGTCGCCTGAACATCACCTGCACGGCGAGGCGCAAATGCTCCCTGTAAAGGAGCATAATATAATGCTCTGCAAGCAGTTCCTGATCGGGAGCCACAGAAGTGGCCACCCAATCAGACAGCTGCTTGCAGAGGAGCCCTCGCCTAGGCACGTCAGGAGGCATCTATATGAACTGACGGACGAAGTCCAGAGGTTCATTAAGCAACCTCTGGACCCGACAGCTTACAGACAGGCCCTGAACGGCATTCACAGGGAGTCAGTCTCGAGTTATGTAGACTCTAGACCTGTGAATGCCGTTCTAGGCATACCACCCCCGGACATAGACAAGACGGAGCTTCATCTGCCTCGGGAGACACGCACAACACTCGCACAACTTCGCTCCGGCTACTGCAGCAGGTTGAACTCCTACTTGAGTAGGTTGAATGAGGATGTGCCGAATGAGTGTCCGGCATGCGGAGAGACCCCACATGACTCGAAACATCTCTTCGCATGCCCGGAAAACCCGACAACCCTAACGGCCTTGTCCCTGTGGACAAACCCCACAGAAGCTGCACGCTTCCTAGGGTTGCCGTTAGTGGAACTTGACGACAACGACTGAGATACCAACCGTCCTGGGCGGGGTTGTTAGAGCCGCTACAACAACAACAACAATCACGTTTTATATTCGTATTCTTGGACACATAGGGCATAATATGTTCTTCAGTAATTGTGTTTTTAAAAGAAGACAGATGAATCCATTTCTTTGATGGAACAACTTCTTCTTCTGCTTGAGCCGCGACCGATTAATACATCTTTAGGTCTTTTTTCGCTTTACGCTTAATTCTTTCAACAACGTCCCACTGTTCTTCGTGACCAATACGCACAGCAGCTGATGATGTCGACGAGCTCAAAACTGCGCGTTGCGTTCTGTCACTACGCATCGCAAGAGAAGCAGCATTAGCGTGAGAATCCGAAAAAGCGTGCATGGCAGCACTTGCAGTTGATGAGTAAGTGTTAGTTGACGGCAGCGTTGCGAGGTTGACGTCTTTAACGTCATTTGGACGTTTTTTGTATACTGTTGACGTTCGGACGTTTTTTGTGTAAAAAATGACGTTTTCTAACTTTTCAGTAATTTATCTCTGTTACTTAATCTTGTAAGTAGAACTGATGTTGAATTATTTTATTAATAAATCTTTACAAGCCTTGTTTTTTGCAGCGGCTCCTTCAAAAGATATTTATTCTTTGGACACAGACGACTTAAATATGATGCAAACCAAGCGTATGCGCATTTTTTTGGATTCTTGGCCGGTTTTGTAAACACTTGAGGTTAAAAGGCTTATTGCGATTTAAAAGCCAAATCAGGAAGAGCTGAGCTACTGCAACACGCACGCTCGCAAAAGCAACCAAAAAAAACTGTAGCAGCATAAAGTCATAAAAAATAGGCGACTTTTTTAAAGCTGGGATCCCACGATTGCCGCAATACACCAATTATTGCCTCATTTTATGCCCCAATCGTGTGATTTCACAATACATTGACTCATGCGGCAATAGAGGCCGATATTGTGCTTGCTGTGCCCAATCAAATACGGCCCGTGTGCGGCAATCGTGTGATAGCTCGATTGGCAATCATGGGGCAATGAAAATTTCAAAATTGCGGCAATATTTATTGTATTCTTGTGCGGCAATTGAAGTGAACAATACACATCAATATTTAGGCTGTTTATTAATAATTTACTTTTTCGCTTCCTTATGTGTCCAAAAATCCGTGAAATTAATATCCTTGTTTTCGGAAGCAACATAACTTTTAATTTAATTTGTAGTGAAATTATAATTTTTCTTGAAGTCCGATAACGGAATCTTTGCCGCGATATATACCACCACAAGCAAAACTCATACGAGAAGAATACGAAAGGTATTTTATGTCACCAAATGGCGGACTGCTATGACAGTATACATTTATTAAAAAAAAAACTTAAAAGTTCAATACAGCCCACGACAAAGCAGTACAACCTCAATATTTTGACCAGTCTTGACTATTTTTCTTCTACTTTTTTAATCTTCATTATTTTCGTATAAAAGTATAGCTCATTGTCTAACAAAAACTGCATAAATCCAAATTGCAAGCTTTATACAAAAATTATAAAAATTTCTTAAACTTTTGAACACAATCCCATGGTTTATAATTTGGATTTCTAGAAAAAATGGTTATTTAGTTTTGTAGCTCATTAAAATTTAGTACAATAAGGTGGAGGTTTGAAGTTGCTAAAAGATCCTGTTGATTTTTTATAATTTTTTTTAGCTGGCGGTATTATGCACTTTCTTCTCTGTAAATTACTTTGTAAACTGCAAAACAAAATTTTTTCTAGAAACCGAAATTAAAAACCATTGAATTGTGATCAAAATTTTAAGAAATGTTTATAATTTTTGTATAAAGTTTGGAATTTGGACTTATGTGGTTTTTACTAGACAATGAGCTATGGTTTTATAGGAAAAAATTAACATTAAACAACAGAAGAAAAAAGTCAAGACTGATCAAAATGTTAAGGTGCTATATTTTGTTGCGAGCTGTACATATAATTATAAAATTTAATTCCAAACATAAATTATGTAAATTCGCAGCTTTCATTTAAACAAACATAACTCTTTTGTACCAATTTTACTTGTAATGAATAAAAAAACCTCTACGTAACAAAATTAAAAAGAAAACTGTTGCAACTTGAACTCCACATAGCACGTTGCAGTTATCGTCGAAAAATAAAAAACTATACAATCAAACTTCTAAATAAATGCGTGAGTTTTCGTTGGGCACAAGTTTTTGCTTCTTTGCTTTCAAACAACAACAAATTTGCGCAAAATGAGCCCGCAATATACAAAGCAGATGCAATTGATTTATTTTTTTTTTAGTAAGAATACGCCATTTTTACACAACAGAGAAAAAAAACAGAATTTAGAGGTCAGCGCAACACTTTATGGTCACAATTGCCGCATGCTCGAACAATCGTGTAATAAGTTTGGGGCAATTATTGTCACTATATTGCTTTTCGCCAACTTACGGCAATGAGAATTGTATAAAAAGAGGCACCCGTGTGACTGTACAGAATTTCATTGGGACAATTTTTTTATTGTGCTTTGGAGCACACAATAAAAATTGTTCCAGATTGGTCCATTTGCGGCAATCGTGGGATCTCGGCTTAAGGCTTCATTGAAAATGTAATGAACGCAAAAAAGGCTGAAATATTGCTATGTTCCTTCTTAGCAGAACGTAATTTAGCATTTTCGACAACCGACCAAATGTCTACAAGAAAAAAAAATATTAAAAATCAACGCGATTCTTTAGCAACTTATAACTTGCAAATTATTACCCTAGAATTCAATGGGCTATTAAGCTGAATACTCAAACAAATTCTTAAAACTCTGAATAAAAACGTGAAAATCTAGCTGAAACTTTGCAGATTTTTTTATAATTTATGCAGTAAGTTTCAAATGTGGATTTATATTTAGTTTGTTATATAATGAGCTAAGCTTTTATGGAAAAATAATAAACATTAATTAAACAAAAGAAAAACAGTCACAATCGATCAAAATGTTGATGACTGAATCAGCTGATCACAAGTGTATTTATA
>NW_023459063.1:0-7111 GCF_013731165.1 Rhagoletis pomonella | reverse complement strand
CCCGTTTAGGTCGGCGAAGTATCTCAGAAGTTGTCCGTCCATAGGGCTACATTCACTATGTATTCTTCTACTCAGGGCTGGCATCGAGTCAAACTCAGGGCCAGAAACCTACACCTGCTGTGTATGCCGGAGACGATTACACCACAACTCCACCTCAGTCAAGTGTAATGCCTGCGAGGGGTGGAGTCACCTCAGAGTCTGCTCGGGACTACGGACACATAGACAGTGGACCACGTCGTACGTGGCCCCCTGTTGCTCAAACAGAGCAGCCTCCACGGCTAACCACAGTCCGCCCGAGCAGCCTCACACACTCACACAGCAGCCTCGCACAGTCACCACAACACAACATCATAATAACACCACAGACCGTACCACAGCCTCTACAGACCACATAACACACACAACCGCACCACCACCCACACGCCGCCGCCAACAACTCCTGGTTCCCCCTATAATCTGCACGGTATGTCAGACCAGGATATTCCGTAATGTGACATCAGTCAAGTGCAACACCTGCCTTGGCTGGTGCCACTTTAGGGCATGCTCAGGTCTGCGTACCACGCGAGATCGGACTGGGAACTTCGAGGGCCCGTGTTGCGCTGCTCGGTCGCAGACCCCAATTGCGACGCCCCCCGCCACCACCACAGGGCGGCAATCACCACAGCAGCACACACAGCCAACGGCGGCAAGAACATACACTTCACTTACACCCCACATCACGACACGTCTCCCGAACCACATGAAGCTCCTTCAATTTAACTGCAACGGGCTACAGAGCAAGATTGAGGAGATAACCGTCTTCATGTGTCGGCATGGTATATTGATAGCTGCGGTCCAAGAGACGAAGTTGCACAGCAATTCAACTTTGTTGAATTGCGCCGGGTACAACGTGCACCGTCGAGATCGCGAGCGAGATAATGGTGGTGGCTTAGCGTTCATCACGCACCACACCGTGCAGTATCGTCTTATCGAAGCAGACATCGACCGCAGAGATACCACCCTAGAATGTCAGGGCATCGCTATCCGGTCAGGCGATGTCGAGCTCGAAATATTTAACATATACATACCCCCTGTCACCTGCTGCCGGGCAGGATATCACCCTGATATAGGTGCGCTCCTCAGAGGTGAAAACCGTATGGTAGTAGGTGACTTTAATGCGCACCACGATCTTTGGCACTCAAGCCTGTCAAACGATCGTAGGGGAACAGACTTGGCTGAGCAGATAGACGATTCGACATTCTGCACAATGAACGACGACGGACCCACCAGGATTATGGGTAACTGCAGTAGCTCGCCAGACATCACAATAGTCAGCGCTGGTCTGATAAACAGCATAACATGGCGACCTATGCTGACTCTAGCATCAGACCACCTACCCATAGTCATCTCGATAGATAAACCAACCGACTTTGCCTCCGCCAAACACCGGACCTATATCAACTTTTCTAAAGCTGATTGGAAAGGTTACGCGGAGTTTACCGAAAACACCTTCACAGCGCTCCCCACACCAACCGACGTCCATCTCGGTGAACGTAAGTTCCGCAGGGCTGTCACTGCTGCTGCAGCTCGCTTCATACCGGCAGGATGTATATCGGACCCACGTCCAAACTTCCCTGCCGAAGCGGCTGTTCTAGCCGATGAGCGTGATAGCCTTCGTCAGGCCGATCCCGGAGATCCCCGTATCAGGGATCTCAACGCGGAGATTCGGCAACTAGTAAACGTACATAAGTGGAAGAAGTGGGAGGAGCATTTGAAGACCTGTAATTTCACCTCTGGTGTGAGCAAGCTTTGGTCAACCGTGAGCTCATTGTCTAATCCGACGAAGCACGACGACAGAGTCGAAATTTCCTTCGGCGACCATGCCTAGTCGGACCCGGAGCGATGCGCGAGCTATTTTAGCCGGCAGTTCATACTGCATCCTCCGGTGGACAAAGCCAAGCGTCGAGTGACCAGAAGGCTGCACAAACTGCCAACAACCTGTGCCCCCCTTGCTTTCACTTGCGGTGAAGTTCAGGTGGCCATCGGGAAGGCGAAAGCCTCCAAAGCCAAATATGCATGCTGATGCTGAAAAATTTGGGTCCTGCGGGGGTAGCGTACCTAACGGTGGTCCTCAACTTGTCAATGGCCACTCTCATCATCCCAGACATCTGGAAGATGAGGAGAGTGGTCCCACTGCTCAAACCGGGGAAACCTGCCAACAAAGGAGATTCCTATCGTCCGATAACACTCCTTTCCCCGGTAGCGAAGAGACTCGAGGCCTTGCTACTCCCGTACTTCACAAACCACCTGACCCCAGCGAAGCATCAGCATGGTTTCCGTAAAGTGCACAGTACAACAACAGCACTTAACGCCATAAACACTCAGATAACTCGTGGCCTTAACCGAAACCGTCCCTGTGAGAGAACGATTCTAGTAGCGTTGGACTTGTCAAGGGCGTTTGACACCGTCTGCCATTCCACGCTACTAGAAGATATAGAGGCCTCCTCCCTCCCACAGAGGCTCAAACGGTGGTCGGCAAATTATCTGAGTGGTCGACATTCGTCGGTAATGTTTAGAGACAAAACGAGTAAGCAGCGAAAAATAAAACAGGGGGTTCCTCAGGGTGGTGTCCTTTCCCCGCTACTGTTTAACTTTTACATTTCAAAGCTCCCTCAACCACCAGAAGGAGTCTCGATTGTCTCTTATGCCGACGATTGCTCGCTCATGGCGATTGGGAATGGAATTGATGACCTGTGTTCGAAAGTAAACGGGTATCTCTCTGAACTTTCTCGCTTCTTCACTGCAAAGTGTCTAGCCCTCTCCCCTACGAAATCCTCCGCGACCCTGTTCACAACATGGACGAAGGAGGTCAGGCTACCGCTGGGGATTCACGTCGATGACACACCAATTCCGACGGTGAATAACCCCAAAATACTCGGAGTAACATTCGACAGCCTGCTCTCCTTCTCTGCGCACTCAACCGCTATTGTCAATAAAGTACAGAGCCGCAACAAGGTCCTCAAGTCGCTAGCCGGCAGTACTTGGGGCAAAGACAAAGAAACGTTGCTGGCAACATACAAGGCAATAGGCCGGCCGGTTTTGAACTACGCAGCGCCAGTGTGGTCGCCAGGGACTAGTTGGACGCAGTGGACGAAGCTACAGACTGTACAGAACACCGCACTCAGGACAGCGACAGGATGCCTCCTGATGTCGCCTGAACACCACCTGCACGGCGAGGCGCAAATGCTCCCTGTAAAGGAGCACAATATAATGCCCTGCAAGCAGTTCCTGATCGGGAGCCACAGAAGTGGCCACCCAAGCAGACAGCTGCTTGCAGAGGAGCCCTCGCCTAGGCACGTCAGGAGGCATCTATATGAACTGACGGACGAAGTCCAGAGGTTCATTAAGCAACCTCTGGACCCGACAGCTTACCGACAGGCCCTGAACGGCATTCACAGGGACTCAGTCTCGAGTTATGTAGACTCAAGACCTGTGAATGCCGTTCTAGGCACACAAACACCGGACATTGACGCGATGGAGCTCCATCTGCCTCGGGAGACACGCACAACACTTGCACAACTTCGCTCCGGCTACTGCAGCAGGTTGAACTCCTACCTGAGTAGGTTGAATGAGGATGTGCCGAATGAGTGTCCGGCATGCGGAGAGACCCCACATGACTCGAAAAATCTCTTCGCATGCCCGGAAAACCCGACAACCCTAACGGCCTTGTCCCTGTGGACAAACCCCACAGAAGCTGCACGCTTCCTAGGGTTGCCGTTAGTGTAACTTGACGACAACGACTGAGATACCAACCGTCCTGGGCGGGGTTGTTGTAGTCGCTACAACAACAACAACATGTGAAACGTGTAACCGTACAGGCCATAAAGCAGCAAATTGTAAACAACCAAAAGATAAAACGAATTCAAATACTAAGGGCCGTTTTCACCAACACTAATCTCCAGTTAAACATCGTTGCCGACGTTACTGACTCCATACATATAACATTGGGTCGATAACGTCGGTAACGATGTTTTACTGAAGATTAGTGTTAACCAGAGATGGTGAAAACAGCCATAAAGTAAATAAAATTAATGACGATGAAATCAATAAAGCTAATTTAACAAAATAAATTAAAGTCAACGGACACGAAACAAAAGCCATAATAGACTCTGGTAGTGTTTGTTTACTAATCCGTCGTTCAGTAGGAAGGGAGAAAATTGGTAAAACTGTAAATTGTACGCGAGTGTTGCAAGGATTTGCAGGTGGCACATACGAACGCACCGCGAAAATTTTAGTTTCACTCGAAATTGATAACGATCGGCATCAAGCAAAATTATTGGTGGTTGATAACGACCACATCGATGAAGATGTGTTGCTTGGCAGAGACGTATTCTGTCAAAATGGCAAACGACTGGTGATCGAAAATGATAAGTGTACGGTTGAAAAATTAAAAACAATATCGAATATTTCATTGGATGAACGATTCAAATTAAAATCTATAATACAAGCAAACCGAGATGTCTTTGCTGAAACTGTATCGGAATTAGGTAAATGCGCAGTATCGAAAATGAATATTAAACTAACCGACGATAAACCGATATGTATGAAACCATATAGAGTGCCATTTGCTAAACGTAAAATAGTGTGTCGATATCGTGTCTGAATTATTTTTAAATGAAATTATTCGAGACTGGTTCACCTTACGCATCTCCGGTGGTATTGGTGAATCTAGATTATGCGTAGACTATAGGTGTCTAAATAAAATTACGGAGAAAAACCAATATCCTATGCCAATTATCGACGAAGATTTTGCACAATTATCCGGTAACAAATATTTTACAACTTTAGACTTAAGGATGGGATACCACCAAATAGAAGTGGAAGAATCATCGAAGAAATTCACTGCCTTTGTAACAACGGAGGGCCATTACGAGTACAACCGGATGCCATTCGGTCTTGTAAAATAGCCGCGAGAATGAATCCTGGTGAAATACTAGTATATTTGGACGATGTTATAATTCCAAGGAAAACGGTGAACGAAGGCCTATCGCGTTTAACAAAGCTTTTAAAACTTTTACGAGAAAGTGGACTAAAATTATCTAGGCCACGTATCAAATAAAAACGGTATTAAGCCGGGTGAAAACAAAATAACTGCGATTAAAAACTTTAATGTACCGAATAATATTACCGAAACTATACGTTTTTTGGGTTAACCGGGTTTTTTCGAAAATTTGTGCCCGAATACGCCCTGATTTCAAAACCCATTACTAAACTCCTCGCAAAAAGAAATGAACCTTTCAAATGGGGTCAAGATCAACAATGTTCATTTGAAGATTTGATCGAACGCCTAAGCAACGCTCCTGTTCTCGCGTTGTAGGATAGGATGGCCGAGCATGAGACACACCGACGCATGTAGTGTCGGCCTGGCCGGTCGTTACTTCAGTCCAACGACAACAAAGCATGGAAACCTGTATTTTATTTTAGTAGACATTGTACTCCGGTAGAAAGTAAATACCACGCTTATGAGCTCGAGGTGATCGCCGTAGTTGAGTCCCTCGAGCGATTTCGAATGTATGTTTTGGGGAAAAAGTTTAAGTTGGTGACGGATTGCTCCGCCATAGCAAAAGTCAAAGCAAGTAAAGGGTTAAAATCCCGAATTTCCCGATGGTGGATGAAATTCTTAGAGTACGACTTCGACACCGTTCAACGTCGAGGAACCCGTATGGCTCATGTCGACGTTTCAGCCGCGCACCAGATCGAATGACGTCGAAACGGCCGGACTGGCCATGAAAGTTACTGCTACGTCCGACGACTGGCTGTTAACTATGCAGCTGCAAGATCCAATGTTAACATCGGTGGTAAGTGTTCTGAAGAAAGAGAAAATATCCGATCAAGAAACCCATATCCAGAAAGTTTGCGAATTAAAAGATCATCGATTATATCGTCGCACCGAAGAAGGTTTACGTTTTGTGGAACACTTTGCTGCCGACAAAACAATTCAACGAATAAGATCACATTTTTTGTTTCTGAAAATTCGCAAGTACATTAAAGATTACTCAGCAGCATGCCCAAATTGTTGCTATAATAAATCACGCCACGGTATGTCAGAGGGTAGTCTACATTATAGCGAACCTGAACCCATACCATTTGGATCATCTGGGACCTTTCATAAAAAGCAGCCGAGGTAATTGCTATATTTTATCAATATCCGACGCATTCTCAAAGTATTTGGTTGTTAAGCCGGTACGAAATACGAAAACTGCTCCAGTAATAAACACCTTAAACGAGATGACAAGTTATTTTGGGTACTGTAACGTGAATTGCATTTAACATGTTAAAACCGCCGTACGTACTCGGGGAGCCAACGGTCAGGTTGAGCGAGCCAACCAAAAAATTTTTACTTATCTTCGAACAACAACCGAGAAACCGAAAGAGTGGGATGGTATACTGCGTAACGTCCAGTGGTCTATCAACTCACAACGCAACGATACATCTGGTTACTCGCCAAATGAATTGATCTTCGATTTCCGTCTTCGCGACATTGTACAAAATCGACTTATTGCCGCTATTCACGATACAACCGATGCTTCGCTTAATCCGCAACAAATCGACGAAAGACAACAGCAAGCGCTTCTTAATATTACTCAAGAGCGTGAGAAGTGGAAACAGCGTTTCGACGAGAAGCATCGCAAACCCACAGAGTATACTGAAGGTAGTCTCGTCGTTATTGAAAATGAACCTGCAGCAACCGGCGACTCGAGAAAATTAGAACCTAAGTTTCGTGGCCCATACGTCATCACCCGAAGGTAGGGAAACTACCGATATCTGGTAGATGATATACGCGTTCTCAAGATTACGAATCGAAAATTTTGTTCTGTATTCAGCACCGACAAGATTAAGCCCTGTTGTCGTAATGCGCCCGAGTTAGACGACTTCAATGAGTCAGACGACGATGACCCGAATCAAATCGCGGACGATTTGGTGTCAGTATGACATTAACATCGTCATCACTATTAGTGTAATTACTAGTTGTCGCTTTTTCTTTGTTAATGACCGATATAGGCTTCTTTACGGATTTAACATTAGGAAATTGCACAAGATCCACAAAATTTTGTTAAACAAAAATAACAAT
>NW_023459062.1:77884-78329 GCF_013731165.1 Rhagoletis pomonella | reverse complement strand
CAATCAGTTGTATGGGAGCTATATGTTATAGTGGTCCGATTCTTCCGGTTCCGACAAATGATTATTATATTGTAAAAATACACCCACCTACCAAATTTCATCCGGATATAGACAGACAGACATACGGACAGACGGACATGGCTAAATCGACTCAGCTCGACGTTCTGATCATTTGAGTATACATTTTAATGGGTCTATCTCTTCTTATTCTGGTACTTACAAACATCGGACCAAAGTTATAATACCATTTCATGCTCATGAAAGGTATAATTAACTTAAGAAAACAAAACATCTTGATTGTTCAAAAGCAAAGAATTTGATGAAGATTGTTTTATGTTTGTTTATAATGTGGCGAATACTGCGGCAACACAAAGCGAACAACGAGAAATAGGCAGAACGTTCGAAGAATGACGTAGAATGTTCCACAAAGAGAAACGTCAAGTTG
>NW_023459062.1:6876-77784 GCF_013731165.1 Rhagoletis pomonella | reverse complement strand
ACTATCCTTAATTTTAGCGGTTGAATTTCAACCGCTGGGCGAACACTAGTTTTATTAAAATGGGATCAATTACTGAAGAATATATAAACTCCGATCAAATTACACTGTGTAACAAATTCAGGTTAGCAAAAGTTAGGTCGATTCTGAGAGTGAGGGGTGAAAATAGAGGCTAAATTAGAAGACCCGTATCGCGGGGTTTGTTTATGTTAGTTCGAACTTTTTTTAATCGACCTTCGAACTTTGCAGTCAAATGCCGATTTTCAGAATATTGTTATATGGTTTTTTGGCTATAACTCGTCGACTAATTGATATTTTTTCTATCTGTTAAAGCCAAATTATTGCTAGAGACCTGTGCAACAATTCAAATGTTAAAAAAAAATTTGTTAGAAAATTTTTGTAGTGCTTATGAAGCAAAATGTTAGAATTTTTTTCTTGCTTTTTGAACATATTTTCCAGAAAACTAAGTCTTTTTTTCTTTCGGTTTGATCTATAATATGCTTCTCAGTTTATTCAATAAATTTCATTTGAAAAGAAAACAATCATAATACAAAACTTGCGTTTTCCAGCTTAATATTAATTTACTTGTCATTTCTTATGTACCAATTTTTTCAGTGTTGGTTTTGAAGAAACATTGAAAAAGAAATTATAAAAATATGGAAAAAATATAATTTTGAAATGTTAGTTATGAAAAGTTTTAAGTAAAAAAATTTAATTAATTAAATTAATGATTTGGCCAGTTGCCGTTTAGCAGGCGGCTGTGGATCAACATCACTGCTCTCTCTAATATCTTGGTCATCGTCATCATCATCAGAAAGGTCGATAATTTCGGCTGGCATAATAGTATTGAAAACTCTACGTGGAAAAGCGGCCCAAAAGTCAATTTCCTTATGCATCAAGCAAACATCTATTCGCGAATTCTTTAAATAAACATTCATATGTCCATTTATATTTTCCTAAGTATACATTTATTCCAAAGATCTGTTGCACTTACATACACAAACATGAATTTTGAGCACATAAAACAAGTTTTTGAACAAAATAAGTCAACCTTAATATAGTGAACAACCTGGATGCTGTGAACAGGCCATGCAAAAATTAGTTCACTATATCCAGACACGACTGTATTGTAGAGAAGTGCTAAGATCTAAACCTATGTGAAATTACTAGCAACCGATATATAGTAGTTATATAAAAATAAAATTATAGTTAAAAAACTAAAAACACGCTTTTATTACAACAAGAACTAAAAAGTATAAAATAATTTATAGATATAGCGATTCCGTTTAAGAAGAATAGGAAGTTCCCAAACTTGATTTAATTTTTTTAAATTAGCTAAAAATAGGATTAAAGTGATTGGCCTGTAGTCATAGTCAAAATAAAGTCCACTGTAAAGGATCTTGTAAAAAAAGCTTAAAGCATTGAAAGTTTGTTGAAAAAGAAAAAAAGGTGTGAAACTGTACCTATGAAGATAGTGCACATACTATGTATGTGCATATATGTATAACATATACATACATAATTATATGTAGATAGGTCAGAATGAAAGTTCTAGTGGAATATTAGCCTAATCAGGACATTTTATAGGAAATTCGTGAAAGTGGTTGTAGCAAGAAAAACAAAAAAACACAAAAAAACAAAATAAAATTAAAATTAAAAAATTTTCGGAACTCGTTCAAACTCTCGAAAAAAAACTGTTAGTGGAATAAGAAAGCAAGGAAGCAGTTTAAGGCATTAAAAAGGAAAGAAAAAAACTAAACCAAATAGGGAAATAATATAAACTTAAAATCTTAGTGGAAAATCTGGCTTTGTTTTGACCAAAAATTGTATATATGTATGTATATACAGATCTATACGTGTATATATATATGTAGATGTAATTACAGTAGGTCATGCGAAAACAAAATTTTATATATACGCAAACATACATACATCCATGTAAATTTCATCAAAAGTGCATACAAATCACCACCACCCTAGCATATCTTCGCCAACACCACCAGGAATTCTATGAAAGGCCTTTCAGCGATTCCGGATGTGTGGGTAAGTCATTTAATTCCTAATTCGGAAATTTGTATACATATTCATATGTATGTGTATTTCTGCGTTAAATTTCTCCTAACCGGGGAGCAGAAATGTTTATCAATCACCCATAATGTTAATCCAAATCATTATGTTGTTTCTCCTTTCCTCTGTATATTACGTGGTTGTTGTTGTTGAGTTATAAGCTCGGCGTAAGCTAAGCAGGCAATCGTATAACACTTAATCCAAGCGTATAACTGTCGGCCGCCGACTATATTTTTTGTTGCCATTCATGATGTACCTTGTCTCTGCTTAAAAGTTATTTATACAATTGAAGAAAACTTTTTTTAGAAAAAAACTGGAGATCCACTTAAGCTTTTCGATATAATTTTGGTAAATGTTACGCGATAAATACCAAATTGAAGGCGAGACTTACCGTTACTGATTTATGATAATAATATGATTAAAATCGTTCAGATTATAAACAAATTATTTTAAAATAAAAAAAATGTTGAACAAATTTTTTTGTCATTATCCTATATTTGCATTTTTTATATTGTATGCATTAACATAAGTAAACTAATTAGTGTTTCTACAAGTTGTGCCTGTTCAGTGTCTCCATACTCATTAGCATAAACAAAATTTTTCCACCGGGATGGATAATAATGGCTTTTCTATTAGAGCTACCGAAATTGTTCCTAAATTTACAAAAATTCGCAAACTATAGCTAATACAAAAAAAAGATTAGAATATTTGGAACCAGCGGTCTAAACGCACCCCAGCAATATTAATGCTGTTCTTTACATCTTTTGACTATAGGCCAGCGCAATTATCAAGAGAACAATTAAAATTTTATTGAAACAAGTAAGAAAGTCTAAGTTCGGGCGGAGCCGAACATTAAATACCCGGCGCAAGTATTAAATATGTGTTTTTTCACCTTCCGAAGGCAACCGCTATATGGTAAGCCGGGGTGTATCAATTTTGAGTAAATTAGCGTCCTCAAATTTCGAAATATTGAAGTTTCAAGCATTTATGAAATTTACAGTTATATGAAAAGCGGCCGTAATTTTAGTCCGATTTCAATAATTTTCAATGTTTTGCTTTTATGTGGCAAGCACAATAACCATACCGTGTGTTGTACAAATTGGTGTAACGGTTACCGAGATATATATATGTGATCATAAGTGGGCGGTGCCACGCCCATTTTCCAAAATTTTATCACAAACGTATTTGCTGGTAAAGAATTGCTGCAACCATCAATTTTGAATAAATTAGCTTTAATATTTACTGATTTATCGAAGATTTTGTATTTCTCTAAATTACCGTTATATGGGATGTGGGCGTAGTTCTTGTCCGATTTAAAAAATTTTCGGCCATTTGGTACATTGTACCAAGGCCAATAACTGTACCAAGTTTGGAAGAAATCGGTGCAGCGGTTAACAATATATACACATGTAACCATAAGTGGGCGTGGCTACGCACATTTTCCAAAAATTTATAATATTCTTATTTCTCGTCTGAAAATTATTGTAAATATCAATTTTGAGTGAATTATCGTCAGTAGTTTCTAAAATATCACAGTTTCCTTATTTCTCGAAATTACCGTTATATGGGAAGTGGCCGTGGTTGCAGTCCGATTTCGTCCATTTTCAATACCAACCTACCTTGGATTAATGGAAATCTACATACCAAATTTCGTTGAGATATGTCAATTTTGGCTGGAGTTATCGTGTACACGGACGGACGGACAGACGGACAGACGGACGGACAGACACACATGGCTTAATCGACTTCTCTATTCATTCTGAGCATTTATGTATACACTTGTCTATATCAATCTCTATTCGTTTTAGCTGTTACAAACAACCGTTATGTGTAAAAAATTGATATACCCTTGTGCACAAGTGCGCTCGGGTATAAAAAGATAACTTTGAGATTAACGATAAGCTTAAGGGCTGCGAGAAATGGTATTTGACTTTATCTTTTGCGTAAATGGATTTATTATCTAATAACATGCTGAACCCAGAATTTTTAACAAGAATTGGTCTTATTCGACTAATGTGCTGTGGGTCACTTGGCGGTCGATGCGCGGGCTCTTACAATTAAAATAACAGACTAATATTTTGCAGCCGCTGTGGTTTAGTGGTAAGCAGTGCGCGCAAATCGCAAAAAATTTAGAAAAAAGGTTTTTTCTTAACAGCGGTCGTCCCTCGGCAGGCAATGGCAAACCTCCGAGTGTATTTCTGCCATGAAAGCAGCTTCTCATAAAAATACAATCGCCGTTCGGAGTCGGCGTAAAACTGTAGGTCCCTCCGCTTTGTGTGACAACATCAAGGCGCACGCCACAAATCGGAGGAGAAGCTCGGCCAAATACTAACATATGTGTAAGCGCCAATCTATTATAGTTATTATTATTAATATTTTGCAGGCTTGTTGTTGACTTCAAGATACAATATATTTTCACTATTACCAAGGGATTTGAGAAATATTATATTTTCGACCCGTGTCTATGTATGTGTGTACCTATGTACATCAGCGCTCAAAATAATAGTAGATAGAAAATTCCAAATGCTATTTATTGCAACTCCTCTTTATTTACTGAATTTTATTAATTTTCATTTAAAATATAACAGAAACTATAGAAATAAAAATTTCAAATATTACACAAAGTTCATAAAAATGAATCAAACTAAAAAATATTCTTCAAAATTTCAAACGTTTTATTCAGAATTTTGTAAACATTTTTTCGAGTATGCAGGTTTGTAGCCCAATAAATTAATATAATAAGTGCAAGTTTCAAGACATTAAAAATGACCGTTGATGTTTTAGAAGGGTGTTGCGCTTTTTTTTCATATAAAAATAGATTTTGTTCATACGGTACATGGGAGAAAATTCTGAACACCCTCAACAAAAAAAAAATTCTGAAAAATCAACTGGCTAAAGGAATCACACTAACAGGTACTCTAAAGAAGAAACAAACAGGAAAGCAAATAGAAAAAAATATGTTTGGTTTCACCAAAATTATGACCATGGTATCATATGTTCCAGCACCAAAGATATCAGTTCTTTTCTTATCTTCTATGCATTCGGCATCTACTTTCGACGCCCCAAAACAAAAACAACTCAGTAATAAATTTGTATTACAAACACGCTTTTCAGGCGAGCAGCGCTCAATCCCGCTACAAGTTTTATATTACGAATTGAGCGCCAAAACCCATAACGCCTGAAAAGCTTGTTGTGGAGTTCTACTCTAAATGCTATTTTTTGCACGCGTTACGTGGTCGGACCAACAAACGAGCTTTTCCTCCAAGAGTGAAAAAGAGTTTTATACCCAATATAAATTCATTACTGCAGTCATAAGCAAGGATGACATGATACGAAACTCTCTCATTTTGCTTCCGAGAATCTGACGTAAATTCGTTTTCTGACTTGGCAGCACTGTCAAATAAAGTTGGACTGAACAGCTGACGAGCAAAATAGCGAGCAGCCACTAGATATGCACAAAATACGCCGATTTAATTTCAATGGATTTCCTGCAATCACGTTAAAAAATTATGCTTAAAGATAATGTTTGCAAGAAAAAACATTTTATATGGTAATTTGTAACACTAAATAATAAAGAAGATACTAAAAATCTAAGATATTTGCTTGTTGGGTTAAACAAAAAATGTCACGAAAATTTGCTCAATAAATCTCCCAATATAACTTTCGCTGCTGTGGCAATATTGGAGGATGTTAGAAAAATGAACCTTTTCAGAGCGCTCTCAAGGGGTTGCGTATCATGTCATCCTTGCTCGTAAGTTTTGAATAATGCTGTAGTAATGGCTTAATAAACTTGTTTGGCGACATTTTACAAATGAAAAAGTATGCTGTCAAATGCCCAGTCTCTCTCTATAAGGGAGATTTTCAAGTACGTGACGACGGCCGGTTAGCGACAGTGATAACAGCAATGTAGAGAGCGGACACTATGCAGTTGTTATTTTATTAGGTTTACATGTTTGCTTTGGTTTGTTTATAGCGCAAGTGAGTTGTGTGTACATTTATATATACAGTAAAACCCGCTAAAGTACCTCACGAAAAATGTCAGCTTTTTGAGGTACTTAGGCGGGTTGGGTACTTAAAAGAACCCGCTTAAGTGCCTCGATGCGGGTACTTAAGCGAACATAATTATTGATGTAGTTACATCTTCTAGTTAACTTGCATAAATATGTAAATCATTGATTAAAACATTAATATTTAACAAGTAAGAACGTCTAAGTTCGGGTGGGGCCGAGCATTAAATACCCGGCGCATGTATTTAATATATGACTTTCACCTTTCCGAAAGCTACCGCTACATGGTAAGCCGGGGCGTATCGATTTTGAGTAAATTAGAGTCCTTAAATTTCGAAATTTTGAAGTCTCAAGCAGTTCTGAAATTTACCGTTATATGAAAAGCGGCCTCAATTTTAGTCCGATTTCAATAATTTTCAACGTTTTGCTTTTATGTGGCAAGCACAATAACCATACCGAGTTTGGTACAAATTGGTAAACGGTTACCGAGATACATATATGTGACCATAAGTGGGCGGTGCCACGCCCATTTTCCAAAATTTTATAATAAGCGTATTTTTTGGTAAAGAATTGTTGCAAGCATAAATTTTGAATAAATTAGCTTTAATATTTACTGATTTATCGAAGATTTTGTATTTCTCTAAATTACCGTTATATGGGATGTAGGCGTGGTTATTGTCCGATTTAAAAAATTGTCGGCCAATCGGTATCGTGTACGAAGGCCAACAACTGTGCCAACCTTGAAAGAAATTTGTGTAGCAGTTACCAAGATATACACATGTAACCATAAGTGGGCGTGGCTACGCCCATTTTCCAAAAATTTATAATATTCTTATTTTTCGTCTAAAACTTATTGTAAATATCAATTTTGAGTGAATAATCTCCAGTAGTTACTAAAATGTAGCAGTTTTCGTATTTCTGAAAATTACCGTTATATGGGAAGTGGGCGTGGTTACGGTCCGATTTCGCCCATTTTCAATACCAACCTACCTTGGATAAATGGAAACCTACATACTAAATTTCGTTGAGATATCACAATTTTTGCTTGAGTTATCGTGTACACGGGCGGACGGACAGACGGACATGGCTTAATCAACTTCTCTATTAATTCTGAGCATTTATGTATACATTTGTCTATATCTATCTCGATTCGTTTTGGCTGTTACAAACAACCGTTATGTGAACAAAATTAATATACCCTTGTGCACAAGTGCGCTCGGGTATAATGAAGTATACGTAAACATTATTTAAAGAGATAGATAAATAAAAAAAAACTTTAGTAAAAAACAAGTAAGAAAGTCTAAGTTCGGGCGGAGCCGAACATTAAATACCCGGCGCAAGTATTAAATATATGTTTTACACCTTTTCGAAAGCTACCGCTAGATGGTAAGCCGGGGTGTATAAATTTTAAGTAAATTAGCGTCCTTAAATTTCGAAATATTGAAATTTCAAGCATTTCTGAAATTTACCGTTATATGAAAAGCGGCCGTAATTTTAGTCCGATTTCAACAATTTTCAACGGTTTGCTTTTATGTGGCAAGCACAATAACCATACCGAGCTTGGTACAAATTGCTAGAACGGTTAGCGAGATACATATATGTGATCACAAGTGGGCGGTGCCACGCCCATTTTCCAAAATTTTATCATAAGCGTACTTCCTGTTAAATAATTGTTGCAAGCATCAATTTTGAATACACTAGCTTCAATATTTACCGATTTATCGAAGATTTCGTATTTCTCTAAATTACCGTTATATGGGATGTGGGCGTGGTTATTGTCCGATTTTAAAAATTTTCGGTCATTGCGTAGGTGATGTCAAGGCCAACAACTGTGCAAAGTTTGGAAGAAATTGGTGCAGCGGTTACCAAGATATACACATGTAACTATAAGTGGGCGTGGCTACGCCCATTTTCCAAAAAATTTTTATTTTCTTATTTTTCGTCTAAAAGTTATTCTAAATGTCAATTTTGAGTCAATTATCTTCAGTAGTTACTAAAATATCGCAGTTTTCGTATTTCTGAAAATTACCGTTATATGGGAGGTAGGCGTGGTTATTGTCCGATTTCGCCCATTTTCAATACCGTCCGTCCTACGCCCAAAAGAAGTGCATGTACCAAGTTTCGTTAAGATATCTCAATTTTTACTCGAGTTATCGTGTGCACAGACGGACGGACGGACGGACAGACAGTCACCGCTTAATCGATTTCTCTTTTCATTCTGATCATTTATGTATACATTTGTCTATATCTATCTCGATTCGTTTTGCCTGTTACAAACAACCGTTATGTGAACAAAGTTATAATACCCTTGTGCACAAGTGCGCTCGGGTATAAAAATATGTAATTTTCACAAGAATTAAATTCTTTAAAAAGTCATTTTGTATATACCCATTTATACATACATACAAACAGTATGTATTAAAATACAGTTCATTCCCTAACAAATACCATACAAACCTAAGCTTAAGAATTTGTAGAACAATTAAAAAAAAATCATTAAAATTTCAAACCGTTTTATTGCCCGTTCAATGTTAATGTAATAATGTGCAAGTTTCAACTGGCTAAACATTACCGTTGATTTTTTTTCCGAAGGTGTGTAGCGCTGCTACTTTATTTCAGAATATGTGAATAATTTAAGGAATCTTAAAAGAGCACTTAAAAGGGGAAAATTATAAGAAAAATGGTAAATGGGGCACGAAAAATTTAGGTACTTGGGCGGGTTAGGCAAATAAGCGGGGATGTACTTAAGAGAGGGATTTTCTTCAGATTATATAAAAAAATTCACGGTGCACAAAGATGTTGGTTATTTAAGCGGGTTAGGTACTTAATCGGGGGGGTACTTAAGCGGGTTTCACTGTATATATATATATGTATTCATGTACATAAATGCTTAGATATAACTGTGTAAATACATATGTATATTAGAAAATAATTAATTGCACAAATTTAACAAATTTAAGAAAAATGGATTTAAAGAATAAATCATGCAAATTACATTCATTCATAAAATTGACAAATAGATTTTTTGTCAAAGCATTGAAATAGGGTTGTCGATAAATTATTTTATATTTATGACATTTTTGAATAGCAATAATGAGATCTTTCACATTTTCAGTATTTAAATAGTCAAAGAATTCTATACATTTCATTTTAAAATTACATTTAATTTGAAGTTCACATTCAAAAGTTTTAATTAGAAGCCGGTTTCTCTCTTTGTGCCACAAACAAACTTTATACTTAAGATCCTCTCATTTGCTTCGTGGTGAGTGGTATTAAAAAAAAAAACTAAATTAAATATTTTTTCAAACTGTGAAGAAGTACCACATTTTAAGGACTTCATCTATATTTCCTCATGGCTCAAATAATTTTTTTAACTACGCAAAACTATGAAAGACTAAGAATTCGCTAAAAAGAGTATCTAACTCGATGTCTTGTATGCAAAACTCTCTTACAATGTCAGTAAGTTGAGAAAAAAGAATTGTAAGTTATAGGCAAAAGCCATTCGAATATTTAAATTTGTTGTTATTAAACCGAAAGATATTTTCGAGATAACTACCAACACTCGACAAAAAATATTAGCCTTCTTTTTAAATAATTTAAACTCCATCACATTAGCTCTGATCCAGTACTCCATGAACTTACAGGTTCTTACACGAACTTGCAGGAAGTTACCGGAAAAACGTTCCAGTACTCCAAAATCCGGTAAATGAGAGCGACTTTTGGAGAGTTGTGTAAAGAATGAAGTTGCAAGATTTTACCCGAACTTTTTCTTCTGGTAAAATCATGAAAAGTGTCAAGCGATCGGCTGTTTGACGTTTTTACAGGAAAAATGCTTTTTTGTTCCCGTACTTTTTAGTTGTTACTCACTTTGTACTCTCACTTCAAAGAAAAATTTTACTGTTTGACATTTTTAAAGGATCTTACACGAAAAGTATTGGATCAGAGCTATTATAGCAACTGGTACGTACGACCAGGCAATATGCCCATAAGATGATTGATCTTTTTGTTGTATTAATTTCTTGGGCATATAAAACATTATCTAAAACATGTCAGCTATAATTAAATTATTTTATTCTTACTTTTTACAGTACAGTTTAAGGAAGTTCCAACGGGCGTGCATCACGTGACTTTGAAACGACAGTCGTTCAAAGGATACTGACAAAACGACCTCGTAAAAATACTGTTTTATGCATTTGTGTTGCTGTTACGTGAAGAAAAACTGGAATCGAGTTGACGATATCGCACAAAGGATCAAACAATTTTTGTTTTCATGAAGCAACGCAATAATATCCGTAAACAAAAAACGTTGAAAAATAATTTACAAAAAAAAACACAATGAACGGTATTGATGTAAATTGCGTAAAACCTTTACACTCTTCTTTCCCATATGGCGGCGATACCACAGCCCCCCGAGTCCCGCAAATTTTTTTTTTAAATTGTCAACAATAATCAAAACGATATATGGACCTTACCAAAAATCGCCATATGGCCGAAATTGTATACCATTTTACTGTACTATTGTCGCAAGCAATATTTCCAGTATTAAAATGCGAGCTGGTAGAATTTAAACTTTATCGCACAAATTCGAAAGATTTTTTGAAGTGTAGCCCGTAGAGCTGCTATTGTAAATCAAATATTTCCAGTATTTTAATATAATCTCATCGAAGTAAATCGATAGTTTTGTAGAAGTGTCGGTAGTGCTGCTACTGAAACTCGAAGACTTTTTATAATTACGCACATGCAAAACATAAATCATTTCTTTCTAGTAATGCAAATACACTGAAAATAAAATCTGCGTAAATATAACGAAAACTTGCGTAAATCTTACGAAATTTTTCGTCATTTTGAGCCACGACAGTTTTCGCTGATTGTTCAAAACCGTTTTCGTAAATATGAGGCATCAGATTTTTAGTACATATTACGAATGTATTCGTACTATTTACTAAAGAATTAAGTACTATTTACTAAAGAATTTCGTGTTATTTACTAACGAATTTCGTACTATTTACTAAAAAAAATTCGTACTATTTCTTTATTTTTTTACGAAATTTTTTGTAAAATGCACAGAAATAATTCGTATATTTAACGAAAAAAATCTGCTCTTGTTTCGTAGAATGTGCGATTTTGCTTTCATTCTCCACACTGTAAAAAACATATTACGAATTATAACACAACACTTTTATTTTGTTTTTATCGTTAACTTTAAGCGTTTTTGTTTATCAAAACGTTTTGCAAAAACGCTTAACATTATTGATTAAAATATAATGAAAGTGTTGTGCTATAATTTTAGTCATGTTTTTTATAGTGTTAATAATAAAAGTAATCATACGTTCTACGAAAGAAAAAGAATTTTCTGATTATTTTACCTATAATAAAACTTAAGTCTTTTATATATATGCATACGAATAGGTTCTATACTACATATTTTTTTATTGCTTAGGCTTCATTCAATAAAGTATATTGATACAAAGTGTTAAACTATGAGACTCAACAAAACTAAATATAATAAGATATAAAATATGAAAGAATATCAAAAATACTGGTTTTTCTTTCTTAAACATTATAATATTTTTATGTAGAGGCACTTGACAGATTCGCAGCTTCATCGATGTTTGTTTCCTTGACGACTATAAATTAAAGGAAAATTATAAGGCGTCTGAAAAGCAAGTTTCAGTGAAAAGTCATACATGTACTTACTTTTAATTACATTAAGTAGTGCTCCTGGCTTAGGCTTGCCGTTGATAGGTAACTGATGAAATTGCCTTTTTATCAAGTCCCACATTGCAGCGCAAGGCGCAGCATAGGCGAAGTACGAATTTTAAAAACATGTTTCTCCATTAGTACTTTATACGAACGTATTAACTAAATTGTACGAATACAGAGATGTAGATTTCGTAAATTTTAAAACCATACGTGAATATTACGAATACCTTCCTACAATATACAAAATTATTCGTACAGAGATTTCTTCAGTGCTTTACGAATGTGTTTCGTAAAATAAACGTAAGATTTCGTAAATTGTACTGAAAAAATGCCTTACGAAAGTCCTTTTGTTATATTTACGTATGGCTCGTAAAATCGTGTTTCGTTGTGAAAAATGTGTTCGTATTATGAACGAAATTTTCGTACATTGTACAAAAACCAACACTACGAAAGATTTTCGTAGCACTTTTACGAAATTTTATTTTCGGTGTAGATTTTTGTTTGCAAAAGTTACCAAAATGAAATAAAAGTTATCAACTTACCAAACAATTTAATTTCTTTCCCTAATAATGAAGGGACCGTAAATAAAATTTCAAATGAGTTTTGTTTTCAAGAGAGGAGTATTTAAAACACTATGGCATACTTCTTTTATTTTGCATGTCGGTGGAGGGAGTAAGTAGCCATATGGCTACATTGGGACGTTGGTGCTATAAATTGAAACAAACATTTCTGTGAAATTGAAGAGGTATTTACATAATTAAGATGACTTATAATAAACTTATAAAAACAGTTTTTGTTTTTTGTTAAACATAACGCAAGATTACACTTTCGACATTTTGCATCTTTCTTTTTTTTTCAATTGGCATAGGCCAATGCCCGATTTTATCGTACTGGACATCAGAAATAGGCCTTTTACGAGAAGTTTTCTTTTGTTTTAATGGAACTGACCAGTCGTTACGTTGGCACTTATGAGACCATCAGCGATTTCTGCTTTAAGGGGACCCACTAAATATATAAGGTGTTACCATTCAAATCATAAAATTTTATCTATTTTATGCCATCCATCAAAATATTTTGTTAATCGTTAGCTGGTCAACGTTGAAAAGATATCCAAAAATCAATTTTTTTACTGAGAAAACTTAAACTGCAAATTGTTCCGTCCACCAAATGGCCTCACACAATAAAAAAAGTTTAAACCTAAGAGTTCTACAGAAAAACTGTAATACAATTTTACGAAAATTTCGTAACACAGTTGCAATGAAAATGGGAATAACTCAGTTTATTTCTTTCCAAGGTATTATTTAAAAAGATAAACATTCCTCCTGTTGAGTTTTTGGTAAAATTATCCATTCGCATGCTATAAGTTGGAATTATATCAAAGCTAAAATGATTTTATGAAATAAGTGTATTCTAGTTTAGTAGGGAAAACTTGATCATATCTCAGGGATTTTGGAACGACAAACTCATCGGTAGAGTCCGACCGATTAATCGGCAGCGGCATCGGCATCGGCTAGCATCGGCCCAAATTGAGCATCGGCATCGGCCTTTTTTCGCCGATTCTTTGGAATTTCTTTTCGTATGTTCAAGTGAAGCGACAGACAATAGCAAACTTAAAAAGCATTTGCAGACAGATCACAAGAATGAAATTTTTTTGGTTGAAGGTGTTTCAGGCTTTTTCCATACAAATGTATGTTCGACAATTTTCTTTTTTTGTGAAAAATTCTAGCAGAAAAGAGACTTAAAATGTATCAATATGTATCACTTTTTTTCATTTAAGTATCAAAGCATCAATATGGAATAAAACCAATAATTTTTATGAAAAACCATTTTCCAAAACAATTTATCATTTATTGCACGAGCAAGTTGAAATTATTTCCCGAGTGAGATTTGCGCAATTTCAGTTGCAGTTACACCTTGCAATTTTTATTGCCTACCAACTGTTGTGCTTGGGCACTTTGATGTCTAGATATGTATAAGCATTTGCCGCATGACGCCGCCAGACAACATTCTCTCAATTTCGGTGGTAAAAAACATTTAAATCTTAAACAAACTTACTGAATAACTTCCTAAAACGTTGTCATAAATAATCCAATAGGGAACAGATTCTTATTTTGATTTAATATTAATATTTAATCGATATAACCACCAGCACGCTTTCTATCAAGTGAAAATATGGCTGTCAAACTATCAAATTGCCTGCAATAGATGTCAAGGAATAAGGCGGTAGCCATTGGAAATATATTTTGTGACATGGTTATCACGACATTGGTGTTTTCCTGTGGAAACAGGGCCTTACCGACCAGCGAATTACCGAGTACCAAGCCCTAGTTTCTGTTATTGAACAAAGCGAAAATAAAAAAATGCAGCGCTATGATACTGTTCGTTTGTTCACATTTTGACGTTTTTCGACATGGACCATGAATCACAATACACGAAAGGTTCGTTCAGAGAACGACAATGAACTTTTGGATGTACGTTGCCACAGGTGCACGACATGTTTTGTAATGCATACAAATTTACAGATTTTTTTCATTTGTATTTGGAAAAGTATCAAAATTGAAAAAAGTATCTCTCCAAAATTCATCGAAAATGTATCAGTTTTGATCCACTTGGATCAAAACGGTCACACTGTTGATGACACTGCCAGCAAAAAAATTTAGAAAAATTAACTGGATTTTATAGCAGCTAGAAAGTTCCACTTCATTATACTAGAATTAAATGGTCTACAAAACTGCATACCAAAATTCTGATTAAAAAGTTTGAAATTTTGGTGAAAATAAGCGGGATTTTTGTAATTTTTGTTCAAAGTTTGAAATCTTAATTTATATGGTGTTTGTTGTATACCAGGGGTCTATTTCATAAAAGTGATAGGTGCGACAATTGTCGGTATTTCTATAAAATTTCACTGCCAGACTTGTCGGCAACATTTTTCCTGTTTCATATACGTTTTTAGGCAACTGTGAAATTTTTTGGAAAACGACAGTGATAATCGTGATTCAATAATAAAGGGTTTGCTCAAAAAACTGTTTCTCGCTCCCTCTTTACAAAATCGGCTCCCTTAGCAAGGCACTATGTGTGTGTGCAAAGCTTTTGTAAGGGAGCTAAGGGAGTGTCAAAACTCTAATGTCACTAATGAGCAAACCTTTAATTATTGAATCATGAGTGATAATATGGAATATTGTAGACAATTATGCTGACAATTGTCACTCTGACAAAATTGTCGCGACAATGGCGACAAAACCAACTATCTCCGTCTTTCACAGGAAAGTTTTGTAAATTTATTTATATGGTAATTGCGCGCATTTCATTACTTTTGAATAATTTGAATATTTCTTAAAACTAAAATAATGCAAATGCAATTATTACATATGATTTACATATAAACTTCATATGACTGACGAAAATTTTGTCAATGACAATTTTAAACCCCGACAATGACAATTTGTGACTTTTTCAATGGAATTTTTCTTGGAATTTAAGAGGTGGTGACAATTGTTTTTATGAAACAAAACACCGACCAAACTGTCGAATTGTCACGGACAACATGGAAAACGCCTGTCGTTACAAAGTTATCACTGTCGCTTTATAAAATAGGCCCCGCTGTACCATCGGTACTCAGCGGTATACAAAAAAGTAGTTGCAACCACGCTATATTAAGGCAGTTCACTGTTTGATGCGGAACTGCGAAAGGCTAAAATTTGCGTTTGTTTTGTTGCTTTGCTGTGCGTTTGTGCGAAACGACGCCATAACGGTGCCATATGCTTGTTGTAAAAACTGCCGATTTTCGCATTTTCCGATTTTCGCATTTATTTCAATAGTGTTATTGAGCTTTGCACCACGATTTGTTTGTTAGGAAAAATGGAAAAAACAACAATGCTTAAGCGGTAGAAGTTATAGCATCTATTTCGGAGATCACCACATCTCATCAGACTTCTTTTTTTCTAGACCTTCAGCAGGTATCGAACCCGCGTCATCGATGTGCAAAGTCAGAAGCGCTAATCACTGACCTATGCACACCCCGTAAGCTTTAGTTGCTAATCCATTTTCCTTATTCAACCTACTACTATCAAGTGCAGCTGATTCGCCGCTATTAACGCTTGACAGCGTGGTTGTTATTGGTAATTCCATACATGAAATAGATTTATTGCATAGTTTTTAGGGCAGCGGCGAATCAGCGGATAGCAGTAGGTTGAATAAGGAAAATGGATTAGCAATAAAAGCTTGCAGGGTGTTCATAGCTCAGTGGTTAGCCCTTCTGACCTGGTGAAAGTGTACAAAAAAAGAAGTCTGTTTGAGGAGATGTGGTGATCTCCGAAATAGCTGCTATAGCTTCTACCGCTTAAGCATTTTTGTTTTTTTCCATTTTATCTAACAAATAGACATGGGTTACACTGCGCTGCGCGGCGCAGTTACGCAAACACAGTAACCGGAGTTGCCGTGCCAACACCAATATATGAAAGATGCTAGCGCCATTAACACCAAGAAACACATGGAACACACACACTATTCGCCTTGAATCTTTAAAAAGTTACACGTATTTGTTTTTGCTTTTGAGCGGTGAGAACGCCAGAAGCGTATGTACCTTGGCAAATTTAACGCTTTTACCCAATAATGATGAGAATATCGTGGCATTTACTACATTCCTAACAGTTAAATTCGCGTGACAGTTTAAGAATTGATCAGCGCCGAAAATTAAAGAAATAATAAAAATGACACCACTGTATTGTGTATGAATGGCACTTTATGACTATGGGTACTGTGGTGACACTCAGATAGCGCCGTGTTCAAATCAGTACACTGCGCTATTGCGCTGACCCCACAGGTGACACCGGCGTTATTGAGCTAGCGCCATAAAAATTGCGCTGTTACTCATGGCTTCTAACAAACAAATCCTGGTACAAAGCTCAATAACACTATTGAAATAAATATGAATACGCCACAATAAAAATTTACAATATAACAAGTAAGAAAGTCTAAGTTCGGGCGGAGCCGAACATTAAATACCCGGCGCAAGTATTAAATATATGTTTTTTCACCTTTCCGAAAGCTACCGCCAGATGGTAAGGGTGTATAGATTTTGAGTAAATTAGAGTCCTTAAATTACGAATTAGTGAAGTTTCAAGCATTTCTGAAATTTACCGTTATATAAAAAGCGGCCGTAATTTTCGTCTGATTTCAATAATTTTCAACGTTTTGCTTTTATTTGCCAAGCACAATAAAAAAACCGAGTTTGGTACAAATTGGTAGAACGGTTACCGATATACATGTATGTGATCATAAGTGGGCGGTGCCACGCCCATTTTCCAAAACTTTACCATAAACGTATTTCTTGGTAAAGAATTGTTGCAAGCATCAATTTTGAATAAATTTGCTTTAATATTTGCTGATTTATCGAAGATTTTGTATTTCTCTAAATTACCGTTATATGGGATGTGGGCGTGGTTATTGTCCGATTTTTTACATTTTCGGGCATTTAGTATGCTGTACCAAGGCCAATAACTGTGCCAAGTTTGGAAGAAATTTGTGCTGCGGTTACCAAGATATACACATGTAACCATAAGTGGGCGTGGCTACGCCCATTTTCCAAAAATTTATAATATTCTTATCTTTCGTCTAAAAATTGTTGTAAATATCAATTTTGAGTGAATAATCTACAGTAGTTACTAAAATATCGCGGTTTTCGTATTTCCGAAAATTACCGTTATATAGGATGTGGGCGTGGTTATTGTCCGAATTTTAAAATTTTCGGCCATTTAGTATGCTGTATCAAGGCCAACAACTGTGCCAAGTTTGGAAGAAATCTGTGCAGCGGTTACCAAGATATACACATGTAACCATAAGTGGGTGTGGCTACTCCCATTTTCCAAAAATTTATAATATTCTTATTTTTCGTCTGAAAATTATTACAAATATCAATTTTGAGTGAATAATCTTCAGTAGTTACTAAAATATCGCAGTTTTCGTATTTCTGGAAATTACCGTTATATGGAAACTGGGCGTGGTTATTGTCCGATTTTTAAGATTTTCGGCCATTTAGTATGCTGTATCATGGCCAAGAACTGTGCCAAGTTTGGAAGAAATTGGTTTAGCGGTTACCAAGATATACACATGTAACCATAAGTGGGCGTGGCTACGCCCATTTTCCAAAAATTTATAATATTCTTATTTTTTGTCTGAAAGTTATTGCAATTATCAATTTTGAGTGAATTATCTTCAGTAGTTACTAAAATATCGCAGTTTTCGTATTTCTGGAAATTACCGTTATATGGGAAGTGGGCGTGGTTACTGTCCGATTTCGCCCATTTTCAATACCAACCTACCTTGGATTAACAGAAACCTACATACCAAATTTCGTTGAGATATCTCAATTTTTGCTCGAGTTATCGTGTACACGGCCGCTGTCGGCCGCTGTGGTGTAGTGGTAAGCAGTGCGCGCTTTCACACATCAGCACCTGGGTTCAAGCCCTGGTCAAAGCAACATCCCAAAAAATATAGAAAAAGGTTTTTTCTTAACAGCGGTCGTCCCTCGGCAGGCAATGGCAAACCTCCGAGTGTATTTCTGCCATGAAAAACAGCTTCTCATAAAAATACAATCGCCGTTCGGAGTCGGCGTAAAACTGTAGGTCCCTCCGCTTTGTGTGACAACATCAAGGCGCACGCCACAAGTCGGAGGAGAAGCTCGGCCAAACACTAACATATGTGTAAGCGCCAATCTATTATTATTATTATTATTATTATCGTGTACACGGACGGACGGACAGACGGACGGACAGACAGACATGGCTTAATCGATTTCTCTATTCATTCTGAGCATATATGTATACATTTGTCTATATCTATCTCGATTCGTTTTGGCTGTTACAAACAACCGTTATGTGAACAAAATTAATATACCCTTGTGCACAAGTGCGCTCGGGTATAAATATATGGGATGAGCCTGCCCTAAAAACTATGCAATGAATCTATTTCATGTATGGAATTAACAATAACAACCACGCTGTCAAGCTTTAATTGTAAAATTAAGTGCTATTTGAAGTAGGTAAAACAGGGCAAGAAATAATACGGTTTGAGCCAAGTTGCCAGGCGTGGTTGTGGCCCTTCTAGTATAAAACTAACTCTATAAAATCGAAAATACATCCAATAGCTGCTCTAGTAGG
The DNA here is from genome assembly GCF_013731165.1 of Rhagoletis pomonella. Taxonomy (NCBI): domain Eukaryota; kingdom Metazoa; phylum Arthropoda; class Insecta; order Diptera; family Tephritidae; genus Rhagoletis; species Rhagoletis pomonella. The sequence goes on along the minus strand of NW_023459062.1, from coordinate 58,853 downwards.
CTTACAATTTTTGTAATAGAACTCTCTATAGTATAGGGCGCCAACTTTATTTCTTCCGAACACGACACACGAATAACAATTATTATTATTATTTTTTTAATTTTCTGCATTTTTTATTTAAAATTTGAGAGAAATCGGTGGTCGTTTAGGGGCTGCTCAATGCGATTTTCAATTTTTACCCAATCGCGCACCTGAAATACATCTTCGGCAAAAATATCGTCTATTTACCACAAATATTGAGTTAAATGTCTGAAATTTCGCACGGTTTTTGGTTTTTTTGAATCTGTCTAAAGGCGGACCTCTATAGTATACGTATGCGAATGCGTGCGTTTGACATTTACGCTTGGATAAAAATTTGTATATTCAATTTTTCTGTCAAACGCACGCATACGTATACGCATGCTATGGAGATCTGCCTTTCCTATGGGGGTTTTCATATTTTCACCGTAATCTCAGAAACTAGATCTCGAATTGTTTTTCAATGAATTGTTAAATTAGTTTGTAGTTTTTTTTTATTTATGTTGATGTGACAAAGTTATTATAAATAAACCAACAAAAAAATTGTGAAAGCGACGAGTGACAATTTCAATAATATTAGTGGATATCGTGGTGGAATACTAACAAAGTATAGTCAGTAGCGACGTTCGTTTTATTGCAAATTTTTAAGAACTTGGTGTTTTCAAAACGATATTAATATTTAAAATTGCTGGATTTGTTTAATGTAAAAAAAATGAAATAAGAAAAAGACGTACACAAAAATCGTATGGAAAGATTTTTTTTTATATTAAATATCTTTTGCTGCATTGTCATAAATTGAGTGATATGGACTATTTATACACTAAAATAGAGTGACTGCGTGTTAAAATCAGGAAATCTATTTAAAAAATCATTTAGTCTCTTAGGAAATTGCCTTATTTTACGACCTATACTTCTTTATAAGTTCTAATATATAACCAAGATGGAAGGAGCTACCTATTAATTACCTATTTTGCGACATTTGTGCGTTTTAATGTGTATAAAAAATCATTTACAGTCTTATAGGAAATTGCCTTATTTACGACCTTTACTTCTTTCTAACCTCGAATATATGACCAAGCCGTGTGGAGCTGCCGGTATAAACATACATTCAGGCTTATACGCTTTTTTTACATTTATTTTGAAATAGTATGCACAAACGGATTAAAAGTAGTAAATAATTTGTACCTTTTCATGTACATTAAAATGCGTGACCGGGATGTAACTGCCGAAAATTGTGGCTAGGTTACTGACTACATCTTGTTATTATTACCCATTAGTCGTTCTTATTTTTGATCAGCAGGGCCGGCTTTAGAAGCAAATGGAACGAAGCGCCCTTTGATAATTATGCTTATTACCTCCGTTAGTTTTTCTTATACGACAACACCGTCCTACAGTAAATTTTACACACAAAAGAATCAATATAATCGCGGAACTATTAGCCAAAAATATAAAACCTGCTTTTTTAGTTTTTCTCTCTGGCGTTAGGATTTTCTTTAAAAGGACTTCGATTTTTGAAAATATGACAAATTCAAAAAATTTTTAAAAAAATTTTTTCCAGCAATGTTAAAAAAATATTATGGGTATGAAATTAAAAAGAAAGTTCTGTAGAAATAAAACCGATTAGAGTTTTAAGTGCATAAGGTATTGAAAATGTCCTTTTAAAATTGTATCCTTGAATATCCTTGAAATTTTGCAATAATTATTTTTGGAAAAATTATATGCTAAGGATTAATATGCAGTCGACCACATTCTCGAAGTTTGTCTTTCTAATTTCATAAGCTAAAAAAAATCAAATATTTAAAAGCCCATTTTCAATACCTATTCGTCCTTGTGAACCAAACATTTTAATTTTTTTTTAATTATACAGAATTTTCTCTTTTATTTGGTACAAATATTATTATTTAACATTGCACATAATTTTTTAAATAACTTTTGGAATAAATCATATTTAAGAAACTACAAAGTCCTTTAAAAAGAATCCTGACTTCAGAGAGAAAACATAAAAACGAAGTTTTACCATATTTAGCCCACAGTTCCGTGATCATACGGTTGCCAGACGTACTGATTTGGGAAGGACAGTACTGAATTTTCACTCGCTGTACTGACATTTTTCAATTCCCAATGTGTGCTCATTTGTACTGATTTTTAACCCAATTCAAAAGAGGAAGAGGTTATCAATTCATCGGAATGTATTTTTTATGCCTGTTACCGCATAACTTCAGACCATGTTAACCGATTTGAAAAATTCTATTTTTTAAAGGAAAGTTGGTACCTCAGAGGCGGTCCCATAGACTGAAATTCTCTCAAGTGGGCCACCCAAAATAGGATGGTCAAGATTTTTTCGAACAAATCACTTTATTCGGTTTACAACCATAAAAAAATTAAATTTGAACAATTTTGCAAAATTCGAATTTTTACAAGGGTCTTTGTTATTAACTTTTTTTTGAGGAATTCAGTAAATATTTATTATCCACTGATTCACAGCATGTATCTTGCTGATTTTTTCCACGATAATAGTTAATTAGACAAGCTTTAGCCTGATTGTTTAAATTTTTCAAATAATCATTATTTTGTACAAAATTTTTATTTTATTTTTTTAAATTTTATAAACAAATGGAACTATTTATTACTTCTCGATCAGCTTTTTTAATCGTTTACATTGAATATCAATACTTATTCTATAATATATTCTTTAAAAGAAAAATAGAAAACACGGAAACTTGCACGGAGTCACTAGTTATTAATTTTTTTTCGCTCCTGCCACGGGTGCTTTTGCCTTCATGCCGCGTACCGCGCGGACTCGCAGCGAGCGTGGTGCAACCAGAGAACGCAAAAAAAAAATTATTTATAAACATAAGCATAGATTATTTAATACAAAATTTTTTAAAGTTGTATACATAAATATGTACATACATAACATGCATATTTATATATGTACGTATGTATGCATTTATGCATGTATTTTGTATTTACAGAGAAAAAAAGTAAAGAAATAAAAATAAAAGAAGTAAGAGCACCGCTGTCTTCGGCTATAGCGAAAGCTTCATACTTTTCATGAGCATCTGAAAATTTTACTTTAATAGATTACTGCATTTGAACAAAATTATATATTTACAGAATACATAGATATCTAAACAATCAGAGGTATGGATGATATACCTTATATAGCAGCAATCTAAGTGATTTTCACTGCTGTGTGATCGGTATGTAAACCGGTAACACAATTTAATGGGTTTAGACTCCTACATAGAGGAGATATATCGTAATAACTGGTATCTGAATAATCAGAGGTATAAGAGATAAAGCTTATACAGCATAGATTTTGACGATTTTCTCAGTAGACTTTGTATTATTATTTATAGAATAGCTTACGAAATTAATCCGTTATAGCAGTCCAAAAAATGAGTTTTACAGTAAAACCCCATATCTGAACAATCAGTTTTATGGAGGATATATATAGGTTACAGTGACCCGATCTTTGTTAATTTACCTGTAAACTTTCTGTTGGTAATTAGTGAAAATATTGTGAAATTTCATGTTTCTAGCTGCATATATGGAGAAGTCATAAAAAGAGTCTCGAATCTGAATGGAGGCTATAGGTTATAGTTACCCGATCTTCGCCATTTTCACTGTAAGTATTGTTTTGATAATGGGTGGAAATATTGCGAAATATCATGTTCCCAGCTGCATAAATGGAGGAGTTATAACGAAAATTCTCATAACTGAACAATCAGTTGTATTGGAGATATATGTTACAGTGACCCGATCACTATAAGTATTGTGTTAACAATGAGTGAAAAGGGCGCGAATTTTCATGTTCCTAGGTGCATAAATGGAGAAGTTATCTCATAAAATCTCATATCTGAACAATCAGTTGTATGATGGATATAGGTTTTAGCTACCCGATCTTCGCCTATTTCATAAAAGTGATAGGTGCGACAATTGTCGGTATTTCTATAAAATTTCACTGCCAGACTTGTCGGCAACATTTTTGCTGTTTCATATACGTTTTTAGGCAACTGTGAAATTTTTTGGAAAACGACAGTGATAATCGTGATTCAATAATAAAGGGTTTGCTCAAAAAACTGTTTTCTCGCTCCCTCTTTACAAAATCGGCTCCCTTAGCAAGGCACTATGTGTGTGTGCAAAGCTTTTGTAAGGGAGCTAAGGGAGTGTCAAAACTCTAATGTCACTAATGAGCAAACCTTTAATTATTGAATCATGAGTGATAATATGGAATATTGTCGACAATTATGCTGGCAATTGTCACTCTGACAAAATTGTCGCGACAATGGCGACAAAACCAACTATCTCCGTCTTTCACAGGAAAGTTTTGTAAATTTATTTATATGGTAATTGCGCGCATTTCATTACTTTTCAATAATTTGAATATTTCTTAAAACTAAAATAATGCGAATGCAATTATTACATATGATTTACATATAAACTTCATATGACTGACGAAAATTTTGTCAATGACAATTTTAAACCCCGACAATGACAATTTGTGACTTTTTCAATGGAATTTTTCTTGGAATTTAAGAGGTGGTGACAATTGTTTTTATGAAACAAAACACCGACCAAACTGTCGAATTGTCACGGACAACATGGAAAACGCCTGTCGTTACAAAGTTATCACTGTCGCTTTATAAAATAGGCCCCGCTGTACCATCGGTACTCAGCGGTATACAAAAAAGTAGTTGCAACCACGCTATATTAAGGCAGTTCACTGTTTGATGCGGAACTGCGAAAGGCTAAAATTTGCGTTTGTTTTGTTGCTTTGCTGTGCGTTTGTGCGAAACGACGCCATAACGGTGCCATATGCTTGTTGTAAAAACTGCGGATTTTCGCATTTTCCGATTTTCGCATTTATTTCAATAGTGTTATTGAGCTTTGCACCACGATTTGTTTGTTAGGAAAAATGGAAAAAACAACAATGCTTAAGCGGTAGAAGTTATAGCATCTATTTCGGAGATCACCACATCTCATCAGACTTCTTTTTTCTAGACCTTCAGCAGGTATCGAACCCGCGTCATCGATGTGCAAAGTCAGAAGAGCTAATCACTGACCTATGCACACCCCGTAAGCTTTAGTTGCTAATCGATTTTCCTTATTCAACCTACTACTATCAAGTGCAGCTGATTCACCGCTATTAAAGCTTGACAGCGTGGTTGTTATTGTTAATTCCATACATGAAATAGATTTATTGCATAGTTTTTAGGGCAGCGGCGAATCAGCGGATAGTAGTAGGTTGAATAAGGAAAATGGATTAGCAATAAAAGCTTGCGGGGTGTGCATAGCTCAGTGGTTAGCCCTTCTGACCTGGTGAAAGTATACAAAAAAAGAAGTCTGTTTGAGGAGATGTGGTGATCTCCGAAATAGCTGCTATAGCTTCTACCGCTTAAGCATTTTTGTTTTTTCCATTTTATCTAACAAATAGACATAGGTTACACTGCGCTGCGCGGCGCAGTTACGCAAACACAGTAACCGGAGTTGCCGTGCCAACACCAATATATGAAAGATGCTAGCGCCATTAACACCAAGAAACACATGGAACACACACACTATTCGCCTTGAATCTTTAAAAAGTTACACGTATTTGTTTTTGCTTTTGAGCGGTGAGAACGCCAGAAGCGTATGTACCTTGGCAAATTTAACGCTTTTACCCAATAATGATGAGAATATCGTGGCATTTACTACATTCCTAACAGTTAAATTCGGGTGGCAGTTTAAAAATTGATCAGCGCCGAAAATTAAAGAAATAATAAAAATGACACCACTGTATTGTGTATGAATGGCACTTTATGACTATGGGTACTGTGGTGACACTCAGATAGCGCCGTGTTCAAATCAGTACACTGCGCTATTGCGCTGACCCCACAGGTGACACCGGCGTTATTGAGCTAGCGCCATAAAAATTGCGCTGTTACTCATGGCTTCTAACAAACAAATCCTGGTACAAAGCTCAATAACACTATTGAAATAAATATGAATACGCCACAATAAAAATTTACAATATAACAAGTAAGAAAGTCTAAGTTCGGGCGGAGCCGAACATTAAATACCCAGCGCAAGTATTAAATATATGTTTTTTCACCTTTCCGAAAGCTACCGCCAGATGGTAAGCCGGGGTGTATAGATTTTGAGTAAATTAGAGTCCTTAAATTACGAATTATTGAAGTTTCAAGCATTTCTGAAATTTACCGTTATATAAAAAGCGGCCGTCATTTTGGTCTGATTTCAATAATTTTCAACGTTTTACTTTTATTTGCCAAGCACAATAAAATCACCGAGTTTGGTACAAATTGGTAGAACGGTTACCGATATACATGTATGTGATCATAAAATTTTACCATAAACGTATTTCTTGGTAAAGAATTGTTGCAAGCATCAATTTTGAATAAATTTGCTTTAATATTTGCTGATTTATCGAAGATTTTGTATTTCTCTAAATTACCGTTATATGGGATGTGGGCGTAGTTATTGTCCGATTTTTTACATTTTCGGGCATTTAGTATGCTGTACCAAGGCCAATAACTGTGCCAAGTTTGGAAGAAATTTGTGCTGCGGTTACCAGGATATACACATGTAACCATAAGTGGGCGTGGCTACGCCCATTTTCCAAAAATTTATAATATTCTTATTTTTCGTCTAAAAATTGTTGTAAATATCAATTTTGAGTGAATAATCTACAGTAGTTACTAAAATATCGTAGTTTTCGTATTTCCGAAAATTACCGTTATATAGGATGTGGGCGTGGTTATTGTCCGAATTTTAAAATTTTCGGCCATTTAGTATGCTGTATCAAGGCCAACAACTCTGCCAAGTTTGGAAGAAATCTGTGCAGCGGTTACCAAGATATACACATGTAACCATAAGTGGGCGTGGCTACGCCCATTTTCCAAAAATTTATAATATTCTTATTTTTTGTCTGAAAGTTATTGCAAATATCAATTTTGAGTGAATTATCTTCAGTAGTTACTAAAATATCGCAGTTTTCGTATTATTGCCTATGTCTTTAAGGGTGGTATCACACTTTATTTTGCGCAAGATCTCCGCGTAAAAAGGATGCCATTCTTTGAGATTAGTATAGCATCTGTTTTTGGTTTGGGGATTTTCAAGGGTCTGGTCTTGGCATTAGTAACGCCTACTATTTGCCAATCTCCGACCGAGCTATTATTTGCAGTATTTTTCTCATTGGGAGGGTCATCTCGAGCATCATTGGTTATTTTGCCAACCGATACCGTTTTAGTAGGGTCGGAGCTACGTCCCAATGGGAGCAAAGGTTTTTGCATAATTGCCTTTCTATAGGGTTGGGTTTTCCCAATCAGGTCGGCGCTCACACGGGACTTCGTCGAGTTCGTACATGAACGCTTAACTTGTCGTTGGGTCAACTCATCTTCTATTGGGTCAGCGCTTTGATTTTTGCGAGATGTTTTGGGTTGGGTGATCGAGCAGGTAGCTTTTAATTGGTACTTGGAAACTGCTTGCCCATGTGTGAGTGAGATTAACTCATCTATTAGAGTACCTAACATTGAGAGAATATCCTCTCCCTCTCTTTCGCTATTCTGCTGATCAGAATGAGCCGCAGCATTGCTCGACGGCGTGGTTTTAGCGCCTAAGCTGTCAGTAGGCAGCGTAGCTTTGTTGGGCATGGATGATTCACTCATGATTGGTTTGACGTTTGAGTTGGGTGCTGGTGTTGTTGCCAGAAGGTCACTTTCCTTCCTCTGGGGCGACCGAGATGTTTCGGCCGAATTGGAGAACGGGTTGATTAAACCGTCATAGTTCTCCTTCTTGTTTGTGGGTGTGTCAGTCGATTTTATTGTAACCGACATATCTACCGCACATATTAGAGGACGATACTAAATTGGCTGATAATTGCTGCTCGCAAATATCTCACACCAAACGCCTCAAAGATTCCTCAACTTTCATTGAGAGCGTGGTCACTCTCAGCTGTGTTTGCACTACTTTGCGTTTTCCTTTTTCATGGCTCTTTCGCCAGTGAAAACTTAATTTCCAGAATTAATAATTTGCCTACTCACTTGATAAAGTGGGGATGCGAATATTTTCTTCGCTTTGCTGTTGGCTAATCATAATTATCAGCCCTTTAAATACTTTGGGTGCTTGAGATTTCAGTATCTCTCGCAGTATACACAATGGATATGGAGCACTTGAAATACACGTCTTCACTTGTTCAATATACATATATGTAATCCTTCTTTCTAAGAAATAGGTATCAATCGAAATTTGTCTAACTACATACAGAGAGTTGCCACCTGTTTAAAAAATTAAGTCCCTTTTGAATTAAAGGAATTAGGTAATTGAAATGGATAGGTATCACCATAAGGGAGTCAGGCGAGAGAGATTTAAGAAGGTTTTAGCTATAAAATATTACGAATAGGGTTTGGAAAGTCGAATTTAGTTAAACTAAACCATAGGATTACGCCATCGTATTTGTTATATTATTACAAATACATACATTGCCAATAAGTGCTTTATTCTGATTACATTCCTTTTAAATTACTGGACTCTTAAATTAATTCAGGAATGTTTTTACTCTTCACTTATTTCTTGCCAAATATGTCAAATTTTTTCATTTGTCTGATACTCATATTGATATACATATTTCAGTTACCTTATTCCCTTATTTAAAGTGAACTTGATTTTCTAAACATGTGGCAACCCTTCTAGGTGTCGTTTATTTATTTATTTTATTTATTTTATGTATTTAATAAATGAGGTTGTACCTGTAAGACTCAGTCTTTTGTAGTACATCAACAGCTTTCAATTACAAATTTAAAACGCAAAATCATCTGATACAGACTTATCTTAAATTTAACGTAAAAATATAATTGCAATAAATTTAAATACAAACAGTTATCTTAAATTTACGAATAAAATAAAAAATAAAAATTAAATAAAATTAAGATTAAGAAATTAGAATTTTTATTTAAATCCGTCCTAATTCTATTTTTTCCCTCATTTTATATGGAAGGGAAGTGGTACCCAAAAATGTTGGCTACTTAAGCGGGTTAGGTACTTAACCGGGGCTACTTAAGCGTGTTTCACTGTATATATATTAATACATAATTCTAAGGTCCAGCACTTCGAACATACTTATTTAAATTGCAATCTCTATTTTGTGCTTTCCTTTTTCGCAAATCTTTCTATTATCCTTTCAGTGGAAATTTTAATATCTAAGTGCATGTGTAAAAGTGCTACACCTAGGATTGCCAACAGTACTATAATATATAGTATTGTACTATTTTTTTGGTCAGGGTACTATATACTTTTGGAAAAAATATAGTATGCAAAAATACTACATTTCTTCAGTTATAAATATATTTCGGTAAGTTCCAAGAAAAAATTTGTATTGAAATGATTGACCTTCACACTAGGATTGCCAACCGTACTATAACATATAGTATTGTACTGTTTTTCCGGTCGGCGTACTATATACTGTTGGAAAAAATATAGTATGCAAAAATACTATATTTCTTCAATTATAAATATAAATATATTTCAGTAATTTGCACGAAAAATGTGTATTAAAATGGATGACTTTTATACTGAAATAACAATATTAAATAAAATATTCTTTAAAGTAAAATGTAATTGTGAGTTTATAATCAAAAAAGGTAACATAACTGAGAATGAATTAACAAATTTACTTAAAATTATTTCAATTCTACTCTATTCCAACAACTTCGGCATTCACAGGAGGAAATTTTCCATCACTTAAAATCGTGTTTACTTTTACTTTTAAATAAAATACTATATATATTTGAAGTGTACTATATTTTTTCAAATTCTTTTAAAAAGGTACTATAAATATCTTAGAAAATGTTGGCAACCCTACTTTACACAGAAATTACAATACTAAATTAAATATTCCTTAAAATTAGAATGTCAAAATACTGATAATGAATTACCAAAATTTCTTAAAGTTATTTCACTTCTACTCTCTATTCCAGCAAGTTTGGCGTTCACAGAAAGAGTTTTTTCAGTTATGAATGTTAAATGGCGAGATGAGAGATACAAAGCGATTACCTCACTAATTAAAAATTTCATTTTGATTTATATTACTACTTCTTCATAGTTAACAGTGATTTGTAAAAAACTGCGAAAAGTGCAAAGAAATATATTTTTTATAAGATAAATGTATAAGAAAGAAAAAAGATGTATACTTAAAAAGCGTTTATACTTTTTATGTTAAATAATGTTTATATGAAGTGTACTACATTTTCACAGATTTTTTGAAGAAAGTACTATAAGTATCTTAGAAAATGTTGGCAGCCCTAGCTACACCTGTCAGCCCGCTACTACAGAACCATGTTTTAACTGGTCAAGGCTTGTAGAACTTCTTTCTGAACTAGAGTTATTACGAGTAGCTTCAATTGTGGCCAGATTGAAGAATAGTAGGCTCCAAATAAAAGTAAATTTTTAAAATGGAACGAAAATCCAACAAATATTAGAAAAATATATATGTGTGTTTATGTATAAAAGAATGTGAATTCTATGTATGTATGTATGTTGTACATGTTATATATTTAATTAACGAATCGATTCGTATGTGCATTAGCGCACACAAGGGGTGGGTTTTGGGAGGACCTGCGTGCCGAATGAACTTTTCTCTCAAAATTTAAACTGCTGGCAAATGTTAATAATGATTAAAATTTAAAAACCAATTAATGCAACTAAAGTAAAATCTGTGGAAAATTAACAATAAAATACTTTTTTCGCAAAAACTATAAAGCAACCTTTTATTTCTCAAAAAAACCTGGGTAACAGTTATTCGTCGCCACGCTGTAAGTTTCCGTATTAAATTAGGGACATGCTCAGAAAATTGCAAGTTTAGATTTGTGAGCTAGTTTCGATAAATTTTCGATAAAAATAAGAGAAGGTACCGATTTGTAAATGAGGTAATTCGCTCTCAAAATTTTGTATGGCGAATTACGTACTTCAAAGGGTAATTGGAGTGCAAATTACGAATGATATTACTATCTAAAAACCCAAACTTTTGTAGAGTATTTATAAAAATTCGACGCAGTTAAACATATGTTCATCAAAATTTAAAATTTTCTTTTAAAGTATGCAGTTTTTTAGCCCATTAAGTTTTTATATAATAAAGTGCAAGTTTGAAGTGGCTGGGACTTGCCGTTGATTTTTGACATTTTTTTGTTCACGCATTTTCTTTCATACAAAGTATGTTGGACAATTGTTTTGTATGGAGAAAATGAGCAACACCTTCCACAAAAAAATTTGCCAAAATTTAACGGTGCTTAAAATTTGTACTTTGTTATACTAAAATTTAATGGGCTACAAATCTGCATACTCAAAAGAAAATTTGAAATTTTGATGAATATTTGAAACTGCATACTCAGAAGTTTGTAAGAAATCTTATTGAAAAGTTCAAAATTTTGATAAAACTGTGTCGATTTTCGCTATCTTTTGTACACAGTTTGAAATTTTGATTTATAAGTTTTTTTTTTGATAAATAACTACACGTTCATAAAAAATAAGCATTAAATAAACGAAAGGAAAATAAACAAATAATGCTAAACATTTCTTCCCTACTTATATTTTCGCCCTGTATGTATGTACAAAATTGTACCTAAATATAAAAAAATAAATATAATTTTTATTTTTGTTTTAAGGTGTGTTTAATAACACCAGTAGTGAATTGTAAAATTTTTGCGTCCAACAAAAATGTACTGAAATGTATTAATTTTTTACAGTTGAAAAAGCCGAAAGCACTGAATATTGAGAAAAAAAATTCTGGTAATCCTATGTGAGCATATTGATTGCTTCGTGTGTTTCGAAAATTTTTTGGTTTTGTCGCACGGTGTAATCAATTGCGAAAATAGTCGAAATAAAAAAATCAAATTTTCACTGTAATCAAAATCTTCAGATATCAATTACAACAAGTTCACCAGCGTGCTTTGGGTTGAAGGAATTTTTCGATGGCTTTGGATAAGCCTATTTGAATATTAATTACGTTTTCGATAGATAAGATAGCTTTCTTGGGTCATACTAGATCCTAGGTACGTTTTGATGAGCTGCGATTTCGAAAAACTTCGTTCCCTGTTGACAACAGTCACTACGGCAAAGTCAACAAAACCCTGACAAAAAACCCAAACATAAGGAAGACATTTTTCTTGACGAAATTAAAGAACCCGCAATGACCGTTCCATCGCTGCAGGTTTAATACGTCGTAATTGTTCCAACACTTCGTAAAGCTCCAATCCATTTTTGTCCGAATTCTATTCAGTTGTGAGAGGGGTGCTCAACTCCCGACATTTTGACTGTAAAAAAGTGTCATCTTCGATTGAATCTGGAAACTCGTTTGAATGTGAGTAAGAAGAATACCCCCTTAGATTTTCATAATTTTTCAACCGCTCAAACGTTTCCTTGGCAGCAGCCAGGGCAGTGTCAGCTAAAACAACGAAAAAATCAGTTCTAGGTTGATCTTGTTCTTCAGTAGTAGGTGGATTGAAGCTCAGCGCAATTGTCTATCGACTCATTGGCTGCAGCGATGTCAATGGTTGTACTTTGCGTTGATTTACCTATGAGATTGACCTGGAATGGGTGTCTTACTAAACAGCCCGAGAAATGAGAAACTCAAATCGCATCATTTTGTCAGCCAAGCATTTGGCTTCATGTTGCACAGCAGTATACTTCAGATCAGAGGAAAAGAAAATCTTCATTAGAGCTTCCTAAATTTCTTTCGCCTGATATTTAATGACTATAACCATGTAGTCTGTTTTCGCAACGAGTCGATCATAATGGTTTGACGGTGAGATTGTGGACATGATTTTTTAAAATAACCCATCTCTGGGTAGATGCTCAGAATAAAAAGTATATGCGCTGAAGTACACCAAAACGAGTGATGCATGTTATAAATGAAGAGGCAGCATCGCCCTTCACCAAATTCAAGGAATGCCATCCCCAAATGGCACTCTCGCATTTAGTTAGAGAACCCCGGATTGATCCCCTTTATTTTGTAAATATCTGATATTTATGCTGTTGTTTTCAAGAGTTTCGAGTAGATTTGTCAGTCCCCCACCCGTCGACGAAGAAAATTCACATTCGAAAATTTCATGCAATAAAAAGATTAACGCAATCCCAGAAATTTGAGCCCCCCTCAATTTGGCACCCAGGGCAACCACCCCTCTTGCTCTGCAATAAAGACGCCCCTGTTGATCAGTAGAACCAGTTTTCTTGAAATCAAACGAAAAATACCAGACCTCATCGAAGCAACGAAACACAGGCTTAACAAAACCGATAGTTTCTTATTATATTTTAGTTAAAAAACTTTAATGATAGGACAATTGTCCCATACAATACAGGACCGACCACCGTAAATATAATATACAAGTTTAGCTTGTCTGCATGTCCTCCAAAAAATTTGCGCCTTATATAAAGCTTATTTTATTTGATCATAAGGTTATAATTTAAGGCCTGAAATCTGTAAGGAAAGTCAGTTGTATGAAACATTCCTTATTCCACACATGATTTTGCCGTGTTGATGTCATCAGGTCATAACTTACTTACGTAACTTACGGCTCTCTCTTAAAAATTCTGTTAAATGGGTGTTGCTTATAATCAGAGGTGGGCACTACCAGAAACAAGCGATCGGTAAAAGTGAGAATGTGTTAGTGTGCCTAATTCATTTTGCATGATGCCGCATTCTCATCGTTACGGTCTTGCTTGTATACATACACGTGATGGTTATGCTCTTTGATCGTGTGTCAGTCATCGACTAATACTCATCGTGAGCAGACGTCGGTAGCTTCTCTCTCGGCTTTGATCGCAAGCGCAAGTTCTTAGTGCAAGTGTCATTTCAAAGTCAAACTCCAAAGCAACGCACGTGTTTTCGTCACGCCAAGTGCAATTTACAATTTCAAGTGTCTATTGTCTTAACGAATAAAATACTAATTAAGTACAAAAGCACACAAAATGCCCTCCGGGGCCTCCCCGTTTGGGGATAATCGGTTTGCGATGCTTTCCGAAAGTCCCCAAGCAAAAAAACGTAAAAAGCCACAAAGACTAGATTTATCCTTCCCTGACCTACCCAATCCAACAACTAAAACACCCAAATACATCGTAGTAACATCGAAAAATTGTGAAAAGAAAATTACAGATTTTTCCTGCTTTGCGGTGAACCGAAGCCTACACCTCATTACAAAAAATATTATAAAAATTACACCCACAAGAGACGGCAACCTACTCGTTCTGGTGGACTCACATAAGGACGCTGATAAATTTCTTAAAGCAACTTCGCTGACTGGTATTTGTGAAATTGCTTGCAAACTTCACGAATCATTGAACTTTGTAAAAGGTACCGTATATGCGCCTTGCTTAATCAACATACCAGAAGAAGAAATCATTAAGGAACTAAGCTCCCAAAAAGTGACAGGTGTGTATAAATTCATGAAAATGAACGATGGAGTACCAAAGCCAAGTGGAGTAGTCCTCTTAACTTTTGAACTCTTTAATTTGCCAGAAAAAATTGACATTTCGTGGTATTCTGCAAAAATTCGTCCATATTTTCCCAATCCAATGAGATGCAAATCATGCCAGTATTTAGGGCACACTGCAAAACATTGCAGAAACAATCCCACATGCGTCAATTGTGGTCTCCCTCCCCACGTCCCCGACGTCTGCACACAAACTAAATGTGTCAACTGCTCACAAGAGCACCCCGCCTCATCAAGGCAATGCCCAAAATTTGTACAACAAAAGGAAATCCTACAAATCAAAACAACAAAAAAATGTACTTTGCGTGAAGCAAAAGCAATCTTTAGAGCGAATGCCCCAAAGCCCATTGATACCGCCAGCTACTCCTTTATTGCAGCTGACACACAAAAACAGCAAACTCAAAGCCAAGCAAACACACAAAACAAAACTAAACTAGTACCCACAACAACTACGAACCCAATTTCTCCCTTCTCAATAACACCGAATATACCAAACTCTCAAAATTTCACTCAACAAAAAACACCTGTTACGCAGCAACACATCGTAGATGAGTTTATCAGCTCTCTTTCCACCACAATATATCCACCACACTCAATATCAATAATATCGCAAACCAATGATCACAATAAAGATAACAATATACACCTCGTCTCTCTAAACCCACCAATATCAATCTCTCCTACAGAAGAACTTAATGACAACGATTGCGCATCTCTTTCTGCGGCATTCTCCAATGGGGAACTCTCTTGCTTAGGAAAAAACAACTTATAACGCCCTTCTCCCTCCCATGTGTATCTCTATACTACAATGGAATATGAACGGCTACAACAATAATTACCACGAACTACTACTAATTATAAAAGAACAAAATCCCGACGTAATATGTATACAAGAAACACACTTTCCTTTCAATACACGTAATTTTTTCTGCCCGAACAACTTCACTGGGTATTTTTGTAACTTAGATACGAACCTAAGTGCTAAACAAGGCGTTGGTATCCTAATCAAAAAACATATCCCACATGAAGCTTTAAATATTAACTCTACCATATGCACACTGGGGATTGAGATACGCCTTAACCCTAAAGTGACTGTGCTCAATAGCTATATACCGCCACAACAAAGTTTCTCATCCAGAGAACTACTTAAATTTTTGACACCAATAAGTACGCCAATTATATTGACTGGCGATTTTAACTCCTGGAGCCCACTCTGGGGCTCGCACGACGTTAACTCCAGGGGCAAAATACTAGAAGATGTCATCCTCTCAGCCGATCTAGATGTACTAAATAATGGTTCACCCACGCACTTATCTACGCTCAGTTCTTTTACCCATATTGATTTGACTTTAGTCACACCCAGTCTCATGCCAAACTGTGAATGGAAAATATCGAAAGATCTTCACGGTAGCGATCACTACCCGATAACCACTACCTTTCAGACTCAATTTAAAACTGAAAAACGTGCAATATCGGTGAAATTTAAAATTGACCAAGCTGATTGGCACAAATACCAGGCGAACTGCATAGAGCGTTTCACTTTCGCAACCACTTCTGATGTCAACCTTCTTGCGGCAAGAATTACCAAAGCTATTAAAACTGTTGCAAATCAATCAATCCCTCAAACAAAACCTTGCCGCCAGACATGCACAGTGCGTTGGTGGAACCAAGAGCTAAATAAATTAAGGCAAGATAAACAAACTTGTTGGAGTATTTATAAAAAAACTGGGACCATACCTAACTTAATTTCATACAAGAAAGCCAATGCCATTTTTAAAAAAGCAGCAAAGGCTGCCAAACGTGCTTCCTTTGAAGAATTTTCGGCCAAAATATCACCTACGTCTAGCATAAAAAAAGTCTGGCATGACATAAAATCTATAATCGGTATCCCATCACACACTATAGTATCACTGGAAAAAGACCAAAAAGTCTTCACCACCACTTCCGAAATAGCGAATGCCTTTGGCAGCCATTGGTCCCAGTACTCCAAAGATGAAAATTTCTCTAAAGAATACGTTGAAAACAAAAACAGAATACTCACGCAGAGATATAATCCCAGCAGATTAACGTTATCTGCGAAGCACCTAGAATATGACTCTTCTTTCACAGAACTTGAATTAGCCTTACAAAGTGCAAAAGGTAAAACGCCTGGTTATGATCGCATTTCCTATCCAATGCTAAAAAATTTGCCACAAAGTGCGAAAATTAAACTTCTTGAGATGTATAACCTTATGTTAAACAAAGGCAGCTACCCTCACAGCTGGCGATCGGGAATCGTAGTCCCTATACCGAAACCAAACAAACCCTCACATGAAGTAAATAGTTTCCGGCCGATATCACTACTATCATGCCTAAGCAAAGTCGCTGAGAAAATGCTCGCAAAACGACTACTATGGTACATAACGAAAAATAAATTTATCAGCCCTAATCAAACCGCTTTCAAGTCAAAACATTGTACCATGGATTCTCTGTTGCATCTTCAACACTACGTGTCTGACGCTCTTTCAGCTACAAATCATGTAACCATTCTGGCTACTGATTTTGAAAGAGCTTATGATCGCGTGGGGGTGCATGCTGTACTTCAACAACTCGCCAGCTGGGGTGTGGGTCCAAAGACTTTCAATTTAGTAAAGGCTTTCATGACTGGACGTTCCTTTCGCGTTTGAGTAAACAACACACTGTCAGATTTTTATACATTATACAATGGCATCCCACAGGGATCCCCACTATCAGTGGTATTATTTATGATCGCATTTGAACGATTAAATAATGTGATTCTTAAACACAAAAATATTGAAGTGTCTATTTATGCAGACGATGCTTTGCTCTTTAGCAAGATAAATGATACAGTAGCTTTAAACAATACATATTTAAAAATACTATGTGATATCAAAGAATGGGGAAAATTCTCAGGAGCAGCTTTAGCGATTAATAAATGTAAAATCTTACATATTTGTAAAAAACACCACTGCAATTATCCTCCATTGATATATGACAATTGTACTATTGAATTCACTGACAACCTTAAACTACTAGGTGTAATTTTTGATAAAAGGTTTACATTTAAGCACCATTGTAAGTACGTGAGAGAAAGTCTAAACAAACGCCTCAACATAATTAGATTCCTTAGCTCCAGGCGCTCGATGGTTCATCCGACAATATTAACACAAGTAACTAAGGCTCTTATGCTGTCCAAGATCGATTACGGGTTACCGATATACGGATGGTGTGCAAAGTCAAACATCCGACTTCTTCAATCCCCATATCATACGGCTGCCCGGCGGAGTATTAATGCCTTTCCAACCAGCCCCACCAAATGTATACTAGCTGAAGCGGGACTGCCATCAATCTCCGAAAGAGTTCTACAAACAACGCTCAAACTCATACCAAAACTTTTGTGCACAACCAACACCATTCTTCGAAATGACGTAAAGAAAGCAGCTAAGAGCGTACGAAAGTTTAAGGTGACATCCACCCTACGCAGAAGTATATCTCTCTGCAAGCAATACGACATTGCTACGAGCTCGCGTAATAGAATCAGCCCAACAGCTCCCTGGCTGCTAAAGCATTCATCATTCAACACGGTACTCCAGCAGTATAGCAAACCAACTACCAACTCTGCAATTTACAAAAAAATATTCGCGAAAGAGGCAGCTGAACTCAATGCAAACAATTGGCAATGGTTATATACAGACGGATCGAAAAGCGAATCAGTCACGGCATTCGCTGTCATCAATTCCAAAGGAGCCGACATATCAACAGGCATACTTCCATCGTACTACTCAGTGTTTTCAGCTGAAGCAGTCGCAGTATTTGAAGCGGCAAAATATGCGCAGTCCAACAAAGGAAAATTTGTCATAGCCACTGACAGCCTATCAACCATCTCGGGAATACAAAATATTTACAGTAACAATAGTTTACTCGCCGAGATACGCGAGATTTGTGTCAAATCTCCCAGAAAAATCAAATTGATGTGGGTTCCCAGTCACAAAGGAATACACGGCAACGAGCTTGCTGATACTGCTGCCAGAAACGCTAGTATACGCCCCTGCCACATGATTGTCCCTGGCATTGAAAAAGATATTTTCAACAAAATAAAAATGATCAACCAAGAAGTGGAGTCAAATGAGTGGTCGTCTTTCAACCACGCATATAAAGCCATCAACCCATACAAAAACAGCATCCGCTTCCCAGCCGACTTAAATCGCCGCGACTGCAGTGTGGTAACCCGTATGAGAATTGGCCACATAAAAATATCACACTCACACCTCTTAACCGGAGAAAATAGATCAATATGCCCAAGATGCGGACTAACCCCAACCGTTACACATCTACTGGATGACTGTAAGTCACTGGACAACATCAGGCGTCAACACTTCAACTCAAAAACACCGTCTTCGCTACTTAAAGATATAAACTCCTCGAATATTAATATTGTCACGTCATTCCTTAAATCTGCCAAGTTATACCACCTTATATAAGGCAAAGCATCGCTCGTATAATTAATGAATAGAAATTTTTTAGTTTTTATTTTTTTTTTTCCATATACATATGTACACTAAGCTTAATTCTATTTCGCTTTTAATATAGGGTCGATGGTCTACAACTAGTACCCATAAGTTTCCTTTTTTTAATTAGTTATAATATTATAGTAATATGTATTATAATTAATTGTTGTAAAATAAAAAAATAAAAAAAAATTTGATCGTGTGCTCGTTCTCTGCCCATGCCTGCTTATAATTGAACAGCCGAAGCTTAACGTAACTTAATGCCACGTCGAAATCTGTTTAATTTTGATTCTCTAAGTCAGACATGGGCACTTTTGACCGTATGGGCTTTTTTGCCCGTACGGGCAAGCGAGCCCATTTCGCGGGCTTGATCAGGGGAAAATCATGGGCAAACGGGAAGGGGACAGCGTTGCCGCTTTGGTAATTTTTAACCAAAATTGGTAATTTTTTTCTTTATTTATCAAGTTTGGTAATTTGGTAATTTATTTTTCAACTTGGTAACTTTTTCGATTCGGTCTTACACGTCAATTTGTTCTGATTCCACATTAGTAAGTGTCCCGTAAGCGTTTTCTTTTATAGAAATATCAGGTAATCCTCAAAGGTTCGCAAGGTAATTGTTGTTCCAGCGTTCCTTGGCTACTAGAATGGTTTGATCTTTAACAAACTGTGTGAAAGTGTTATTGCTAAGTATATCCACAGTGCCCTTTCCTGGAAGGTTTTGGGTGGTCCTACCTTTCCCTGTCAGTTCGTCAGCTTTGCAATTACCATCAATTTACCGGTGTACCCGTCAACCATATATATGAGTTGAATTCTACGTAAATATGCATGTTCTCGTTCAAAAAGTCACGGCATTCAGCGGGAGACTTCACTCTGTCTATGAGTGAGTCGAAAGCTTTCATTCAAGTGTTGAATTTTTGATATATTTTATTGTCACTTGTCTACATACAGTGGTCGAAAAAATTATAGGCGCACCATATTTTGATAAGTTTTAACATATTACAAAAAATTACCAAACTTATTGTATGTGCAGAACAAACATACATATAGAGCCCTAACTGCCAAAATAACGAAAGCGACATTTTTTTCAAATTTTTTTTTTTGTTTGCAGAAAGGCATCTAGATGCTCTAGGAATATTTCTGTTATTTTGGCGGTTAGGGCTTGATGTATATGTTTGTACAGTTCTGCACATAAAATAAGTTTGGTAATGTTTTGTGGAATTTCGTAACTTTTTTCGGTGATTTTGGTAAAAAATAAAAACACTGTGTGGCAACACTGGAAGGGGGCAACAAATCTTACTAATACACGTATAGCAATGAGAGCCACTGCACACGCATTCTGAAGTAAAAAGGCTCACTCTCCCAAACGTACGCCACATACACTCCTCGTCATTTGAATAGCTCAACTTTTAAATCTTTAGTATTTACACTTTTAATTTTGTTTATTTAATATTCATTCATTACATCCGATTTAAAACTTTATACAGAGTTAAAAAAATTTCAACAAAGGGGTACAATAAAGTGCAAGTTTCAAGTGTCTGTAAAATAGCGGTGATTTTTGACAAATTTTTTGGTGATAGTGCTCCGCATTTTCTCTCATACAAAGTATGCTCGACAAAACTTTTATATGGAATAAAACGCGCAACACTGTCAATAAAAAATAAATGAATTTGAAAAATCGGGGCTGTTTTAGAGTCACTTCAAACTTGCACTAATTACACTATAATTGAATGGGCTACAAAACTGCATATCAGAAAATTTTCTAAAAATATTATTAACTTATTCACTGCAGGTCATTAGGATGGCACACTCCTAAGTTGACCTTTTTTAAGAACTGTTTCCAGCTCTCGAAAAAAACGAAAAAATCATATAAAATGCTGCCCAAGAAATGGAAAATAAACTTTCTTTTAAGTTTTAGTTTGTAAAAAATTTTAAAATTGCATTTACCCGTAGAATATGCTATATCGTCACTAGACACGAATAAAGGCGCGAGCTCAAAAGTTGACGGCGAAAAAAGGCGCAAAAAAAAATTTCAGCGTCAAATACTCTTAACATACTTCGCCAAATATTTTTATAAGCATCTTTTTTCACAAAATTTTTTTAAACGCTTTTTTTCACCGTCAAAACACCAGCGCACCTTTATTCGTATGTAGTGACGATATTTTTACAAAAAATTTGTATTAAATAAACAAACGGAAAACTATAAATAGTACGAGTTGAAAGGGTGTGCAATTCAAATGACGAGGAGTGTATATGAGCAGATGTGATCACTACCACAAGTAAACGCGAGCTGAAAGCGTGATTGTGTTAGTGTGCCAATTACGTTTGAATGAATTTGCGTTCGCTTTGTTAGTCCCCTTTCAGACACGTCAAGTCTTGTTTTCAAGTCTGCTCGTTCGTAGGCGAAGGAGGTGAGAAGAGAGGGGAAGAGTACAGATACCTCCGTACCGTCAATTCGTTTCAAGTTTTCTTCTCTCTTGTGATCTTTTCGTTGCTTCCCATTTCAGAACCAAGGATTTGAATTCAATTAAAGTTGACGCGTGTGGAAGCAAATAGAAAACACAAAAGAGAATGCGAAAAAAATTGCATTCAAGACTTGACGTGTCTGAAAGGGGACTTACGCTCTCGCATGTATTTGCATGTGATGCTTACGCTCTTTAAGCAGGCGCTCACTCTCTGTCTATGCTTGTATATGAGCAAATTTGACATCGATATAACTGTTGCCAACTTTGTGCCTTTCGCAAGAAATTAAGTGCGTTTAGGGAATTAAAAGGCGAAAATTGTTTAGTTGGTGCCCTTTTCAAGGCAATTTTATAATAAAAACGTGATTCTATGGTGGCATTGTATTTGACTTACATATATGTTAATAAGATAATCCAAACGCAATATTTTCACACAGTCTCTATCACGGAATCCATAGAATATTCTGCTAATTAGCTGGGTGTGCGCATTTGCACAAAAGTAAGCAATTGCATGAAAATAAAGCCTCTAGAAAAACCAAGTTTTGGAAATTGTTTTACGAATAAAAAAACATTTTGCAAATTAAATTTATTAAATTGATTAACTGCGCATAGTTGGAAATATTTACAAGTTTCATTGTGTGATTACTTAAATTATTTGAACATACAGCTTCATATGCGAAAATACCATTAAGCACAGCAACACAAAATTGGTGTTTTTTTTGGGGGGGAAATTGCGCTATTTTCAGTATTTTGGTGCTTTTTTAAATAAAAAACTTGGCGATCAGGGCTGCCAACTTGGCTCAAACCGTGCCATTTTTGGCACTATTTTACTTGAAATGGCACTGAATTTTTCAATTTTGCAAAATGGCACTTTTGAAAAAAAGCCAAATTTAAATACATTTTTGTGAAATCCTTTGCGTGTACTTCTTTTTCTCAACTAAAATTTTCTAATTTCTATAGTGTATACAACTGGTGTATCTTACTTTGACATTGGGCTTTTGTTTTAATTTATCTAATTTTAATGCTAATGGGAAGAACTAAAGAGAATGACACCTTTTTTGGCACTTTTAATTTTCTATTTGCCACGTTTTAGCACTTTTTTATCCTCAATATGGCACTTCATAGCTTTGTATGTTTGGCAGCCCTGTTGGCAAATTTAATCACTAGCTTACCTTCACCGAGCGCTCTTTGCTGGGTTCGGACTACAAAAATGGAAGTAATTATCAAGTATTCGTAGTAGATGTGCATTTCTTATCTTTATAAAAAACAATTCATTTCTCCTCGTATCCTTGTACAAACAAGGATCTAAAGCGGCCTTATAAGGGTCGATATCTGTAGACTGGAAAATCGACCAGCTAGTGGTTGAGATGCCATTTACACGGGTCGATTTTGGTTGAACGACAAAAATCTACTAGAAAATCGACCCGTGTAAAGTCGCCTTAATCCAGCGAGCAATTATCATTAAAGTTAAAATGCCTTGGTTAAAATTAATAAAAAGTTATTTCATTCTTTCTTTACCAGGACAATTGTTACATCGGTGGGCAACGACGCAATTACAGAACTTTAGACAGAGCAATATTTTTCGATCGGATTCAAATCGGGCGATTGTGAGGGCCTATTCACGAATTCAAGTGTATTTGCAAAGTTCCTGTAGCTCACCAATGTTTCAATCGTGTCGATAAAGTGGTAAAATATAACTTTTAGTTTGCTATTAAAAACCCCACCTCCTTTCTATTTGAAGTGTAAATTTGTTGATGCAACAAAACGGAGCAGATTTTCAGTTGAGCGAAGTAGAGGACTAGGCTTCAAAATTTTTCGACAAAATGGAACAAATCCACTCCTATCGGAGCGCAGTCCGAACGATGGCTTATTGTGTATATGAGGAAAATGTATGCTCTTTGTTTGATACACAAAGTCAGTATTACCGCAGCCGTATAGGGTTGTTCGACTTCACTAGAAAGTCGACTTTCGACTTTTCGATCGACTCTGTACAGTCGACTTTAAAAGTCAACCGATCCACAAAGAAAAGTCGACTTTGTTCGACTTTTTTAATAAAAAGGAAATGTATTAACTATAGTCTGCATTTAACTCATATATTAGCTATAAATATAAGAGTCAGTATACGCCAAAAATATCATGATTTACTAGTGGTCTTTAGAATAATCTGTAATTTAGTGAAATTCAATGCTTGGTAAAAAAACAGACACTAAAGGATTTTTAAAAATTTTGAAAATTGTTCCAGTTATACAGCATGAAAATGTTGGTTGTGAGGGTTTTTAAAAATTATATTTTTGAAAAATAATTTAAAAATTTTTAGATTTTCACAAAAAAAAATTCAAAAAATTTTTTTTATCGATATTAGGTAATTACGGAAAACTATTTGAAAATGTGGCCTTCCGATGGAGCAGACGTGGCGGGTATTGGTAGAAATATAGTGTCACTTTATAAGCATGGATAAATATGGGAGTAGCCCAGGCAGCTAGTGGATTGGGACTATCCACACGACTAATGTCGCATATTGACTGGAATCCTACCAGCAACGTTTTTAGCGGTGTTTAAAATGTTGTACCTTACGGATTGGTCAAATTCGAACCAAAGACTGTCTGTAGAAACTTACATAAACTTATGCAGAAAAACTTTCTTGGATGAAATTTTTAAAATAAATACCTATGTTTATCTTACCTCATTATTAACCGAAGATTGTGGAGACGAACGATTAACAAATTTTGAGGAATTTGTTTTCGTATAGTAATTTTATGCGCTGCTCTTAAATGATTTGACGATGTTGTTGTACTGTCATTAAAATTCATTTATCTACCACACTTTTCAAATTTCACTTCAGTTTTATTGGCAATTTTTTTTAAATACGACCAAAAGCACTCCGCGCCCTTGTTAGAAGATCAGTTTTTATATGCAAATAAATCAAAAAAAGGTCGAGAGTCGAAAGTGAAAAGTCGACTTCAGTCGACTTCCATAAACTAAAAGTCGATCACTAAAATTCGACTTTCAGGAGTAAAAAGTTGATTTTGGTCGAAAGTCGAAGTCGACTTTGCCATCCCTACAGCCGTACTGCGATGAACATGATGTCGGTGGGATATAAATAATTTTTTCGCAACTTTTCATACCCTTCCTCCCGTAAACTGTTTTTCCCTTTCTCCAGCCCGCGCTCGCACTTTCGCTACTGCGCGGGCAAAAAAGTACCCATGTCTGCTCTAAGCTCTACGTTCCGTTAAGTTAAGTTAAGTTGCAATAATCAGGCTTTAATTCTTATAGGCCATATAAAGTAACGCTTACATAAGCCCTTAAAATAAGGCTTTACATGGAGTATAAGTTCCTTATAATAAGGCTTATAGATCATATATCTTTATATAAGGCTAAAATTTTTTGGAGGGTGCTTACACCATTTTTGCTGGGCTTGCATATATTTGTGTGTATGTATGCATGCCACAAATCAGTGCCTAACCCCAAACCACAAGAAATAAATGGAGCGTGCAAGGATAATTCGATTGTGTTCAATTTAATTTTTACAAGCTTCGATTGATACGTTCTATGTCTTAACATGAGTATCTTTATATTCGTTGCCGTCATTGTTAGTCGACGTCCCCTTTTCATTTTATTTGATTCTTTTTGATTATTTGTATGTGCTTGTACATGTTCATAGATGTATACATGCCCTTCTTTATGTCATTTACTGATTGTTCCCTTTTCTGCACTTGTTCTCAGCGTGCTTGCCAATGTTGGTGTATGTATACATTGTAGAGTGTACCCTGCAGTAAAAAATTATCAATTGATAAAAAATAACCTACTTGTAGTTAACTTTTTTGCGGGATTTCCATAAAATATATAACTTGTAGTTAGCTACAAAAAGCTAACTTGAAACAAGTGGACAAGTAACGCAGGAGTAAAGCTCGATATTGTTTCCTTTAAACGCGAATCTATTTAAATATCCTGCACTTCACAAATACTTTTTCGAATTGAGGACAAATAAAAGGAATATCGAAATTTCATATTATCATTTTGAAGTTATGTCTGACGGAGTTCGAATATGGGACCACCTACAGCATAATATGAAAACAAATATGAAATGTGATAAAATAATAAAAAATAAAATAAAAAAAAGAAATAAAAAAATGTTTTGTTTTTCCTATTGATATTTTATGCCCAAAAGTAGTTAGTTACATCAAATGCCTATTTGGCGGCCATCGCCATAGAAATATACCCCTTTATTCTAGAACCCGAATTTTCGTTACGAAAAACGAAAAATCCACATACTGCAACCCTTGCGGAATCATGTGCAGCATTGCCAGCTATCAGTTGTTTTTCGAAGATAGCTGAATGAAGGAAAACAAAGTGGAAAGGAATTAAAAAAAAACACTCATCATGTGCTTGTTTATTGTAAAATTGGTTAATTTTTCATATTTTGGGGAAAATTATGGATTCTGATGTATTTGCAATTATAGCAGCAGAGTAAGCGGGCGCTATGGCAATGGATTCACAAAGGTATGCGGAGCTGTCGGGCATAGTAACCATGGGCGCATCTATGTCAGCTTCTGGTTGAATTATTGAACCACAAGCCAGAACTCCTCCTATGCCTGAAGCTCTGGTTCTCAATCCAGTTAATGCAATAACAGCTTCTTCCAAGCCATTGAAAACATGCACTTTGTTAGGTCCACCACCTGTTGCGATTGCTTCTGCCTTCGGCTTAGGGATTATAACCCTTACTAACTAGAATTCTCCTTTCTGTGTTGCGGGGAAGAGGGGCTTCCGCATGTCAAAGGTATACAACATTTCTTGTGCATATCACTTCGGCTACGCCGTCCACAGTATTTTTGCGCAGAACCCACGTCGAAATTTGCAAAAAAGTGCACAGTGCAAACCGAGTTTATTAATAAGCGAGTGGTAGGAAATTTGAAATACTTACATATCTTAAATAAAATGTGAATCCATTGATTACACGTGTATGGTAAAGTTTTTAGATTCGGGTTATGCGTTTGGACACAACAACCGAAAATCATTGTACAAATAACTAAACCGGACCCAAGTTTCTCGATAAGGGGCAACAAAGATTCTTTTTTGATCGTTTATATATAGTGGATAAAAATATACGTATATGCGAAAGGCAAATTTATCTGTTTAAATGAACACCACCAATATTTCTTGCAAACACACATCGATTGTTTTCGTACAAAATTACGGATTTCGAAAGTTTAAAAATACGATTCGGATTGCAGCATACTATTTCTACGATTCGTAGCAAAATCCGAATACGAAAGAGTTGCAGAATAGGGGTGATAGTTAATTTTCGTCAAGGAAAATATACAGATAATAATTGACTATAGATCCTTCCTAATCAACTTAAAGTTAGCATATAGTTAGATACATTTCCTGCGGGGTAGGAACGTGAGTTTTTGTTCATATACTTATATACATACAAATGAACGTGCCAGGGATGAAACAGTTGGTACAATTGTACCTTTTTTTGGCATTTGCAGAGTTATAGGTATTCAGATACAATTACCTCATTTTAGCTATAATCCTCTTTTGGTAATTCAGTATGTATGTTTACTTGTTTATTTTTAGAGTCCGACTGATTAATCGGCATCGGCACAAATTTTAGCACCATCATCGTCTTCGGCCTTTTTTCACCGATTCTTTGCCGATTATTTGGATTTTCTTTTCAAATGTTCAAGTGAAGCGACAGACAACAGCCAACATCAAAAAACATTTGCAGACAGCTCACAAAAATGAATTTTTTTGACTGAAGGTGTTTCACTTTTTTACATACAAAAGTATGTTAGACAATTTTCTTTTATATGGAGGACAAGCCAGCAAAAAAATTGGTAAAAATCAGAGACCCAGAATAATAATTATTTCATGTCATAATAATTATCATTGAGATAAACATTTATAAGTCTTCAAAGAGTTTTATTTTGAGACTTATATTAAATATTCAAGTCTTTTGATAATAATTATGAGTGCGAAAAAATTTTGTATATAGTCCCGAACGGGTCCCAAACCAAGCCCCAACTGGGCCCAAACTGCTCCCCATCTAGCTCCGAAATGGTCCCCAACTAATCCTGAAATGCTCCTGAACAAGTCCTGCCTTTTAAGACTTAAAAAAAATTTGTTCGCGCTCATAATTACTATGAAAAGCCTTTTATAATATAAGTCTTAAAATAAAAGTCTTTGACGACTTAAAAATATTTATCTCAATGATAATTATTATTAAAAACTTTTATAATATAAGTCTTAAAATAAAACTATTTGGAGACTTGAAAATATTTATCTCTCTGATAATTATTATGAAAGGGATTTCATAATATAAGTCCTTGAATAATAATTACACTGTACGGCAAAATCAACTTTTTTTCTGGGTATTGGACCAAACCATTTTTTTTAAGAGATTGCGTCGTAGGTAAAAGAGTGGTTTCTCCGTTTTTCGAAGTCAAGGGTCAAGGGGTCAAAGTTTAGGTCTTCGAAAAATTAAATTCCTTATATTTCAAAAATTTTGAACTGATTTATAAGAAATCTATATCGTTGTAAAGGTGATTAAATCCCCTTTCTTTCGATATGCATATGAGTATAATTCGTATATAAAAATTTTAGAAAAAACACATTTAAATGAAAAAATACATTTTTTAATAAAAAAAAAGACTATTTTCAACAAAAAAATTACTAACCGATTTTTTTTAAGTGGAAATCGTTGCAAAGACGACTAAATTTCCTTTCTTCTGATATGCATATTTGTATACTTGTATATACAAATTTGAGAAAACGCACATTAAAGAAAAAATACCTTTTTTTAAAAACAAAATATTTAAAAAAAAAAAATTAAAAACTGAATTTTAAAAAATTGGTATCGTTGTAAAGGCAATCAAATCCCCTCTCTTCCGATATGCATATCTGTAAATTAAAAAAAAAAAACACATTTAATGAAAAAATAAATTTTTTTTATAAATAAAAATATTTTAAACAAAAAAATACTAACCGAGTTCTAAAAAATTGGTATCGTTGCAAAAGCGATTAAGCCCCTTTCTTCTGAAATGCATATTTGTAGACTTCGTATATAAAAATTTGAGAAAAACCACATTTAAAGGAAAAAATAACTTTTTTTTATAAAAAGATTTTAAACAAAAAAATGTCCATTGGTATTTTTTCTTTTAAGTGTTTTTTCTCCAGTTTTTATATACGAAGTATACAAATATGCATATTAGACGAAAGGGGGTTTGATCGCCTTAACAATGATGACAATTTTTTAAAAATTTCTCTGTTTAAAATATTTTTTGGAACAAAAACTTATTTTTTCCTTTTAAGTGTTTTTTCTCAAATTTTTATTCACGAGGTATACAAATATCCATATCAGAATAAAGGCGGTTTATAACAATACCAAATTTTTCAAAATCGGTTTGTAATTTTTTTGTTTAAAATATTTTTTTTTATACAAAAAAAGGTATTTTTTCATTTAAATGTGTTTTTTCTCAAATTTTTATATACAAAGTATCAAATATGCATATCACAAGAAAGGGGGTTAAATCGCCTTTACAACGATACGAGTCTTTTAAAAATCAGTTCAAAATTTTCTGAGATATTAAGTTTTTAATTTTTCAAAGATCTGACCTTTGACCGTTATAGCATTTGTAATATAAGTTTTCACAAAGAAAGTTATATACCATATAAATAAGAGAAAAAAGCGGACCACGTCTATATTTTTACTTTTTTTTTGCGTTTTACATGCAATAATTAAAAATAATTTTTTAACAAATGTCCAATTTCGAACTTCGAAGGCCCATATCTCGATTTCGGAGGCTTGAAACTTGCACTTCATTTTACTAGAATTAAATGGCCTACAAAACTGCATACCGAAATTCTGATTAAAAAGTTTGAAATTTTGGTGAAAATAAGATTTTTTCTAATTTTGTGCAAAGTTTGAAATCCTAATTTATATGGTGTTTGTTGTATATCAGCTAGACTTTTATAAAAAAATAATCTTATATATAAATACGCAATCATATTTCCTTTAAACCCTTTTTACGGCTAAGTTATACTTTTAAGGTATAAACAATATATCACTAGAAAGTTATTTTGATGCTGATGTGCAGACAATTTTTAAAATTGTGTATCTGTTTAACCTCAAGCAAAAAAAAATGCGTGTGTAACACCGTACACATGATAGAAGTGAAACTTCTTAAAAAAGGTGTGAGTAACAGGTACCTACTCACGAAATTGGATGTGTAAACATATCTTTACGGTTCGGCAAACCATAAGGCGATTGAGTTACATAATAGGTTTGGTTAGCAATCAAACAATAATTTAATTTCATCTTATTCAGCCCTATTCTGCATTTCGACTCGAATCGAAATTTTCTCCGTTTGGCAACTTTGGTATTCTGCGTTCCGTTTCCTTTCGATCAATCTTCGAAATTTACGATTATACCTATTCTGCATTTCGATCGGAGTTCAGTTTTTCTAAGTTGCAGATTTGTTGACGGAGAACGTTTCGATTGTTATTTTCGTGGGTTTAAATAATAAAATTTTATAAAAAAATTAAGTAAAATAATACTATAAATAATAAATGAATTTTCTCGATTTCTGTGTTTTCGCAGCGGTAATACGGGCAATACGAAAAATTGGTTCAAATATTAGCAACCAAAAGGGATATTGCGCAAGCTTTTCAAAGAGGAAGCACAGGCGTTTTTGTTTTCATTATCTATAAATAAGACTGTGAAATGCACTGAATACAATTTATTCTTTGTATATAAAATTAATAGAAGTATGTACATACATACATACATCCATAAATGTGAAGTTACATAAAAAAGATGCTTTTATTATTGCACTCGTTTTTACTAACTTTTTAAAAAGAGGTGCGTATGTTGTCGAACTCGAATTTGCTATGCAGCTTTGTTCTTCACCTCCTCCTGACGGGATTCAAAATGGAATTCATTTGCGTTCAAATCTTCCACTCCGTAGTAAATGCAAATGTTGTGGAGTGCTCAAACAACGTTTATAATTTCGCTGGCTTTGAGCGATGAGTAATACAGTTCATGATGAATTTGTGACTCTTCACTCATCTGAGAAAGATCAAACATGTCCCTAAATATCCGCCTTTGAATTTCCGCATCAGCAATCTGGGACTCGTTCTCATATTCAAGTAATAACGCCGCGGCTATGGATTTAATTTTTATAATTATGTTTCCACTTAAATAAAGCACAAAGGAAAATTTATTTTTAAATTACAACTAGCTATACCCTGCCACGCTTTGCTGTGGCGTATTTCTGTTACATTGATGATAAATTATTAACGAAACAATGCATACGTTTCATATAAGTTTGATTTTGTAATAAGTACTTGTGTGCACACAATATTTGTCGTTTTTCCATTCTCTGCATTGATATCAAGGGTATCCGGTTTGCCTACAATCGAAATGGTGTATCGGTCTGAATCATGGTAATTCTTCACCTTTGAAAGGCCACGTAAAAATCTTTACTTACACTACGTTCTTCAGAGTTTTGGCTGAATAATATTCCGCAACGTGATAATTGTCACACCTATTTTCAATTAAGTATGTGGGTTATCCCTGTAAGATCAATCGAGTTCAAAAATTCCGTTGGATAATTAACTGATTCGTCTTTTTCCACAACGGTGTTTATCGACGTATATGTTATTGTTTAAGCAACTTATGCATTTCCCGCATTAACAAAGAACAGCGAACACACAGACGCATTTATATTGCATGTCCCGCATAAACTAAGTGCATCGAACACACAAACGCACTTGTGTTTAAAAGTAATTCGCTCGTTCTTAATTGGGTATGCATTTTTAAGCAATTCTCAAATATCTCTTCGCTGAACTTAGTGAAGTGATAAGTCGCTGGCATTTTCAACTATGGTCAACGCTAACCCAGCTTGGCTATCACACGGTGCTTTAAACATCACCCACACTCCACTCCCGGAGTAATTTTTGGCATGGTATTAAGCTACTGCTTACAAACCACACTGGGGCTCTGCACGAATGCATCCCTGGATAAATCCCAGCTCATTGCACAGAAGTCTATGGCAGCTAGAGCATGACTCCTCCAATGGAGTCCCCCAATGAATACACGGTGAAAGGGTCACATCTTGCGCTACCGCTTCATCAGCCTGCCCGCCTATCTCTCTGTCTCTCTCTTTCTCTCTCGCATATCAGGCATATGAAGTGCGTGGCTGACATGATGTGCACCTATAAACCATATGGGCTCATGGAGCTCGATACATAAACACTCGCAAAGGTAATCCCAACCTCCTCAACTACTCTAACACGACCACAACTCTAAACCTGGTCTCCCGCTCTCCCTCAGCTAAACAGTTATTTCCTCACTTTGAATGCTGGATTGAATATCATTAGTGGTATTCACCAAAGTGAGGAAGTGGCCTGGCAGTCTGGTAAAAGAGCAGACCAGCTCAAGCAACGACTGTTGTCAATACCACTCTTATTTAGTTGGTAGACATCCTTATTCTTCGCAGCAAGAATAGCTCGTTCAATGAGCCTATAATGAATTTTCTTAATTAAGAAACATTCTTTCGATCAGTTCTCCTTTCGATGTTCCTAAGTTACAAAAATTATCAGGAAATAAAATTCGTCTTAATCTCTCGTTGGCTGGATGTTTTCCGTTCCCAATGTCCAGTAATTATCGCGAGAATACTTCGGCTGCAGTGTATGTATGGTATGTTCGTCTTGTCGCAATGTTGACTATTTCAGGCAAGCATTTATTTAATGTTAATCAAGAATTTACAGACAATGTTTGCGTAAAATCTCCTGAGAGCAATATCAATACATTCCCGAATGGTTGAACGTTTTCATGCAAATCCAACGACAATCGACCAAGAACCTCAAGCAAGTTTGTATGTGCCATCGTGTTAGTTTAAATTTTTGTACTACTTTTTCCATACCGGATATTCCGGAAATATTGCAAGTAGGAGTTTCGATGATTTATATGTTGAATGGCTGCTTAAGAACTGAATTAGCAATGTTTCTACCTGGTAGCAATTCCAGGCGAAGCTACAGTGTTGCCAGGTTTTCGGCATGAGAAAACGTCCCTCTTGGTCTGAAAAAACGTCATTTCCTACACAAAAACGTCTTTTCCATGTATGCACACAGAATTGTTCTTATTAAACTTTTATTGTATACAAAGGTACATATGTATGTGCGTAAGGTATATTATTTTTTCATAAAAGCCTAGCTCATTATATATCCACAATTCAAACTTTGTGCAAAAATTATAAAAAATCTGCAAAGTTTCAGCTAGATTTTTAAGTTTTTATTCAGATTTTTTAAAATTTTATTTAGTATGCAGTTTGATAGCCCTTTAAATTGCAGGTTTTTGCAAGTTTTAAGTTGCTAAAGAGTCGCGTTGATTTTTAATAATTTTGTTTCTTGTAGACATTTGGTTAGGTGGTCGGTTGTCGAAAATGCGAAATTACGTTTTGCTAAGCAGGAACATAGTTCTTTTGCGAGCGTGGGTGTTGCAATAGATCAGCTCTTCCTGATTTGGCTTTTAATACGCAATTGCAAACATTGTAATAAGCCTTGTAATCTCAAGTG
Source organism: Rhagoletis pomonella (assembly GCF_013731165.1). NCBI lineage: Eukaryota > Metazoa > Arthropoda > Insecta > Diptera > Tephritidae > Rhagoletis > Rhagoletis pomonella. Next base: position 25,805 of record NW_023459062.1, on the reverse strand, counting down.
TTTACACAACCAGCCTTTGAACCCGGGATCCTTAGTCCAAGAATCAAATCAAAAATGCGCGTGCGCTTGGGTTTCATCATATTTAAGTCATATGTATGTGTCCAAAGAATAAATATCTTTTGAGGCACCTGCTGCAAAGATTTATTAAGAAAGTAATTCAAAATCAGTTCTACTTACAATATTTAGTAAAAATTTGCCGAAAGTGTGAACGTAAGTACTTACTCTACAAACAAATAGTACGCTATACATTGAATATATTTTGCATAGAGAAAAATCACTGGGAAGTTAAAAAACGTCATTTTTTACACCAAAAACGTCCAAAAGTCAACAGGATACAAAAAACGTCTAAATGACGTTAAAAACGTCAACCTGGCAACGCTGCGAAGCTATAGCTAAGGTTATATAATTGTTTGCACGAACCATTGCCATAATCAATCGGCTAAGGAATGTTTTCCTAGTTCCTTCAGGCGCATCAAGAAGAAGGTCCTCCAACTCCGTCAATTATCATTTGCATATTCTTCCTCTTAGTTGGCGTTATAAACGCCTAAGCCATTTTGGCCGAGATCGACAAAGAACGCCAGTCGTTTTTCTCTGTGCCAACTGACGACAATGGGAAATTCCAGGTGAAGCCAAGTCCTTCTCCATTTGGTCTCTCCCTCTTCCTCTTTTACCACCAGCGTAGTTCGAGTTTAATACTTTCAGAACTGGAACGTCGCTTCCCATTCGAACGACGTGGCCAAGCCAGCGGAGCCGCCGTATTTTCATTCGCTACACTATGCCCATTTCGTTGTAAAGCTCATACAACTCATCGTTCCATCTGCGGTACTCCCGTCGCCAACGCGCAGACGCCTGTAAATCTTTCTCCCCAATACTCCAAGAGCCGTCTCATCGAATGTTGTCATTGTCAAAGCTTCTGCGCCATTTATCAGCTCGGACATGATGAGTAACTTATAGAGTGTGGTTTTTGTACGTCGAGAAAGAACTTTACTCCCGAATTGCCTATTCAGTCCGAAGTTGCACTTGTTGGCTGGAGTGATTCTCCATTGTATTCTCATGCTGACATTATTATCGGTGTTAGTGCTGGTTCCCAAGTACAACTGGCAACAGTGATGTGGGTGTCAAGGCGGGAATGCTCTGACTCTTTGTTTGATGACAGGAGATACTTCGTATTGTCTTCGTTGATCACTAAACCCAATCGCTTTGCTTCTTTATCCAACTTAGAAAAGGCAGGACAGACTTCGAAGATTTTGTTACCGATAATATCGATGTCATTGGCATACGCCAGAAATTACACGCCCTTGTAAAAAATTGTTCCTGAGTGGTTCAGTTCTGCAGCTCTTATTATCTTAACACTTGCATCATGCGATCGTAAATGCCCTTCTGAATTCGCTTTAATTTGGGAATGTTTGTTTGGGCATATAACAGGAGTTCACAATAGCAATAGTAACCACAATCATAATAATATTATCTGATGTTATTCAAAATTTCTTTACTCGCAATATACTTAGTAGGCTATGGCGACCGAACGAAATTGTTTATGATTAAAATTTAACTGTTAATGTAAGGGAGTGGTAATAACAATTTTAAGTTTTCATTATTTCATTTCATGGGATATTTTTATGTCTTCGTTACGCTTTTTATAATTTTTTCATTTGTATCAGTAGTTCTTTATTAATTTTTTTCTGTGCGTAATTTTTATACCAACTCTTCGTTGATAATATGATCACTTCGTTTGATAAGATGTTGTAAGCTCTCTCTTCATTTAAACTGTCCGGATTTGGATAAGTAAAAACATTAAAAAAAGGCGTGAGTACTAGGTACTCATGAAATTTGATGTGTATACATATGCGAACGGCAAAGCATAAAAGTACGTTTACATATAAATATAATCTCAATCAAAGCTCGTTAGCTGTCAAATTGGTTGTGCTTGTTATTCACACAACTCGAGGAAAAGTTAAACTTCTTCTCTGTGCCACCGTGGTCACTTTTCTTTTGCAACACATATTAGGCCATTTAAATATATTTTAACTTAATATTTTATTAAAAATACCTTTACAACCCTATTTTCCTTACTAGCGTCAATTTTTGTTTACTTTAACATTTGACATTCCTCCTCTTCTTCGCAAGTATAATCGATAAAACTGGGTTGGACACCAAAAAGTTATCGGTTTAATCTGAGATATTTTTAATTATAATTTTGCATGGCTAATCTCTTTTTCTAATAACAGATTAGGGAGTCAAGCTCGAAAATTAGGATACTATTTTTATATATAAAGGCGATTCAGTTACACACATACAAATGTAGGTTAGGTTAGAAATCAAACATTAATTTCACTTAATTTTATTCATTTTGCTGATTTAATTTTTTTATTCATTTTCATTTTTAATTCTTTTAATACATGACATTATCGGTATGATTGATAAAATATACTTGTATATACTTGTGACTCAAGGGCGTTAAAATATCTTGGAAACATTGCATATAGGTAGATTATCAAGTTTTATGCGGCAAAAAATATTTTATTGCCTCTATCTACTCAAAATTGTTTATCAAATGTAAAATTGAAATAATTTGTATTACAGATAGGTTATATTAATAAAATATATATATTAGCCAATAATTTACTATTTAAATATATTGACTACCTTTATTTATAAAATGTGTGTACACTATCATTGGTTAATTAGTTTTCGCTTTCAGAATCTTCGCTGGCCTCAAACTATTCCTTTGTCACATCTTTGACAACGGATTTAGAGGGTAACATCAGCTTTATTGTGTCTGGGGAAAACGATTTGATATTTTTTCTTTTTTTGGTCATGAACCGAAATACTGCTTAAAAACGAGTCCGAGCTCACCAACAGCCGGTTATATATGTCACGGTTACATACTTCACGAGAAAACTTCCGGGAATAATTTTCTCGGTAGTGTTTGTTGTGGGCCTCTTGAGCCTCCCCGATAATTGTCCTATTGTTAATAAGGAATTAGTATCTTGTGCATTGTGGGTGTCATAGGATACCATGCCGTCGTCGATTCGCCACTTCTCGCTCCCTATGTTTGAGTTCCGGTCGCTTAACGAAAAATTTTGCATGTGAAAACAACAACAAAGTTAGCTAGCACGGATAGACGATAGCAAGTTTGGTTGTACCTCATTGAGTTCGTTCGTTTCGCCACTTGCTAACTGATGGCGAATCGATGACGGCTAATAATCAATTGTAGCGCATTTCCTCTTACTATGCATATGCCTAAATGTATGCAACCATTTGGTAAGCGAACACAGGGTGCTTCTAATGAAAATAAAAATTTTATGCTGAAATACACATGCTAAGCCCTTCGAAATTTTGTGCTGGGATATGCGTTACAGCTTCGCAAATTTTACCCCTACCGAAACCAAAGATGTATACACATCAAAAAAAAAAATGTCTCTAGTAAAGCTTTCCCAAACGCTTTCCGTTTCGAACCAGTTATGTAATATTTCATTTAATTCAAATATTTTCAGTTTACTTTTACTGCATAATTCTATTGAGAGTATTTTCAAATCAAGATTCCTCAGTTACCTTTCGTTTGGTACCCATATTGTAACATATCATTTATTTTATCAATTTAATGGAGTTATATTTTCAAACAGGTGGCAAACCTCTTGAAACATATTTTCGACTGTAAGTCTTCTTAAAACTCTTTAGTTTGATACCCATATTGCAATATTTCATTTATTTAACCAATTTAACTAAGCTCAAATTTTCAAATAGGTGGCAACCCTCCTAAAAAATATTTCCAACAGTCATGTCAAGTCATTTATTTATTAATTAAATTGATTTAAATTTTCAAACGGGGGGCAACCCTCTTCCTACATATTTTGGACTGCAAGCCTTCTTAAAAATCTAAAGTTTATTACCCACATTGCAATTTTTTAATTATTTTATCAATTTCACTGAGCCAAAATTTTCAAATAGGTGGCAACCCTCCTCAAAAATATTTTCTACAGTCTGTTTTTTAACCTCTTTAATTTGATACGATTATTGTAATAAGCCGTTTATTTTATCATTTATATTGAGTTAAATTTTCAAACAGGTGGCAACCCTCTTCGAACTTATTTTCGGCTGTAAGCCTTCCTAAAAATCTAAAGTTTAATACCCACATTGCAATATTTCATTTATTTTATCAACTTGACTAAGTTAAAATTTTCAATAGGAGGCAGTTATCTTTCTTAAACCTCTTTAATTTGATACCCATATTTTAATATTTCATTTATTTTATCGAAGTACTTTATTTAAATTTTCAAACAGGTGGCAACCCTCTTCAAACATATTTTCGGCTGTAAGCCTTCTTAAAACTCTTTAGTTTGACACCCACATGGCAATATTTCATTTATTTTGTCAATTTGACTGAGTTAAAATTTTGAAATAGGTGGCAACCCCCGTAAAAAAGATTTCCACCAGTAATATTTTTTAAACCTCTTTAATTTGATACCCATATTGTAATAACATATTTCTTTTATCAATATAGTTGGGTTTCAAAATTTTCAAATAGGTGGCAACTCTCCAATTTTTTACGATATCATTGGTTCTGGTATTATACCGATCACTGCAAAAAAGAAAATTTTCAAATCGGTTCAGCCGTTCTCGAGTTTTGACGACCGTGACATACGAACACAACATTTTTATTAACATAGAAGAAGAAGATAGAAGATGATGTTAGATATTTTTAGTTATTTTAAAATATTTACAAACTTTAACTTCATAAGCTGCTATAGTTTGGTGGCAAATATTTCACACATTCCTAGGCAAACAGCTGACTTCGAAAAATGTTTTCTCTCTTCCTCTTCCTCTTTCGATTCGATCGTAACGCAGAATACCTAAGTTCGGTTCTTGCGGAGCGGAATGCGGGAACGTAATCGAAATGCAGAATAGAGCTGATTAATTTTCTGATATACATATAATTTATTTATTCATTTTCCGGTAACACCACCTTATATGAATTCGCGCTTCTATCATCCATAGGACCGGGTTGTAATGGAAGTAATTGCATGTTTAACAAATAAATGAAAATGTTTATAATGCAATCAATAGATCCGTACGAATTCGCCATTACCAAGGCACTAAGTAACGTACGCACTTTTGTTCGCAAAATGCATTTATTTAAGTTGAAAGAAGAAGCCAAATTCCTTTGTTCGGCATTTATTATACCTTTCATGAGCATGAAATTGTATTATAACTTTGGTCCGATGTTTGTAAGTACCAGAATAAGAAGAGATAGACCCATTAAAATGTACTTATACTCAAATGATCAGAACGTCGAGCTGAGTCGATTTAGCCATGTCCGTCTGTCCGTCTGTCTGTCTGTCTGTCCGTCTGTTTGTATGCAATCTAGTCCCTCAGTTTTCGAGATATCCGGATGAAATTTGGTAGGTGGGTGTATTTTTACAATCTATTAATCATTTGTCGGAACCGGAAGAATCGGACCACTATAACATATAGCTCCCATACAACTGATTGTTCAGATATGAGATTTTTCGTTATAACTTCTCCATTTATGCAGCTAGGAACATGAAATTTTTCAATACTTCCACCCATTATCAACAGAAAACTTAGAGTGAAAATTACAAAGATCGGGTCTCTATAACATATAGCTCCCATACAACTGATTGTTCAGATATAAGATTTTTCGTTATAACTCCTACATTTAAGTAGCTAGGAACATGAAATTTGGCACTGTTGTCACTCATTATAAAAAGAATATTTTCAGTGAAAATGGCGAAGGTCGGGTAGCTATATCCTATATCCACCATACAACTGATTGTTCAGATATGAGATTTTTGCCATAACTTCTCCATTTATGCAGCTAGGAACATGAAAACTCGCGCCGTTTTCACTCATTGTTAACAGAATACTTATAGTGATCGGGTCACTATAACTTATATCTCCCATACAACTGATTGTTCAGTTATGGGAATTTTCGTTATAACTCCTCCATTTATGCAGCTGGGAACATGATATTTCGCAATATTTCCACCCATTATCAAAACAATACTTGCAGTGAAAATGGCGAAGATCGGGTCACTATAACCTATAGCCTTCATACAACTGATTGTTCAGATTCGAGATTCTTTGATATAACTTCTCCATATATGCACCTAGAAACATGAAATTTCACAATATTTTCACTAGTTACCAACAGAAAGTTTACAGGTAAATTAACAAAGATCGGGTCACTGTAACTTATTTATATCCTCCATAAAACTGATTGTTCAGATATGGGGTTTTACTGTAAAACTCATTTTTTGGACTGCTATAACAGATTAATTTCGTAAGCCATTCTATAAATAATAATACAAAGTCTACTGAGAAAATCGTCAAAATCTATGCTGTATAAGCTTTATCTCTTATACCTCTGATTATTCAGATACCAGTTATTACGATATATCTCTTCTATGTAGGAGTCTAAACCCATTAAATTGTGTTACCGGTTTACATACCGATCACACAGGAGTGAAAATCACTTAGATTGCTGCTATATAAGGTATATCATCCATACTTCTGATTGTTTAGATATGGTTTTTCATATATGTATCTCTATCTATGTATTCTGTAAATATATAATTTTTTTCAAATGCAGTAATCTATTAAAGTAAAATGTTCAGATGCTTCGGCATAGCTGAAGACAGCGCACAGTGGTCCAAACGCTCAATCTAGCTGGAAAAAAATCATATCTTGGTTTTGCGAAGATGTATCGATGATAAACTTTGCATGCTGAATGTTTACATCAAAATGGATGTTCTCATCAAAAATAAGAGCAATCGGTAAAATGGGTATCTCATAGTTGTAGCCAGAATAAAATTTGCTTGACTTTATAAAACGTTATGATTTATTGAGAAATGTTTAAGTGTGTTAAAAAATATTAAATACCTATGTTTTGAATTCTTCAATCAGAATCTACACCACTTTCTGAATCGACTTCTGAGTGTGGAACTAGCCCGTCAGACGCGTCTGAAAGTAATGCTATTACTTCTTCAGATAAAGGCTCTGTACTGCTATAACGAAGAGAAGGTTTGGTTGAAAAAGATGATATAAGAGGATCCGATGATAAAAGTAGATAATGAAAGAGATCGTGCATTGTTTTTTCTCGCGACATTTTTCTTGTATGATTCTCTCGGATATTCCTGAAATCCTTATTTCGAGATTCCAAGACTTCCTCGGATAACATTCCAATAGGCAGTGCAGCATATTGAATAATGTCTGCCCCATGCACTAGAACTTTGTGAACACTCGATGGCATATAATACCATGAATACAATTGTATGTACAGCTGTGCTGTCTGCATCGCATAATCTCGAAATGCCTCCACATTAATAGCAAAGCCACAGAACATAGTATTTAAAATTACTGCAAATCTCTTTATTAATTGTTCATCAACACCAGTTATTTCGGAGGCTAAAGCTGGTTGTTGAAAAAATCTTCTAGCCGTGTTGCCGTCATTCGTTGTGCCACATCCCGGCTTAGGAATATCAACCAGCAGGCCCATTTCTTTTTTCAGGCGATCAATAATAATTTTCTTTGTTGCCTCTATTGTTACTTTATCGGAGTCTCCTCTGCTTTGCCATTTTTGAACATTTAGCTTGTACGCAATATGAAGAACACATTCAAAACACCTTATCCAAGCGTGCAATGTTGACAAGCCATACTCATAAAGGTTTTCTTTTGGGTCAAATGTTTCTATTGCACTCAGGTTATTCATAAATTTTGGCGATGCTCCACAAATTCCACAACATTGTGAAGAAGAATTCGCGATTGTCGAGAATATTTTCCCATCAATCATTGTCAAATAAAAATTATGAGTGACATTAATTTGTTCTTCTTCTTCAAAAATTTGAGTTGGACCTATCGCAGCTATTTGAGCTTTTACGGCATTTATTTCTTTTTCAACCAATGACTTACTTTCTTTTTCAAAAATAAGTTTGATCGGCCTACAAAATCTTGTAGAGGATGGACGTGGGTTGTGCCAAATAATTTTATTATTTTCTTTGAGTTGCAAGGGAACCAAACAAATTGCAAACAAAAATTCGTCTGTTTTTTTTCGCTACTGTCATTAAACGTTTGCTTATACCGCGAATGGCCGCTGCTGCCATCACATCCCCACTTAAATGTCAAAACAAGCTCATTGCATTTGTAGTGCCTTAAAACTTCTCTTTGCTGCTCTAAAAGTCTTCTTGTAGTGTGATCTACCAAACTTTGCAAAGACACTTCAGCCGATATATCGCAAATTTTGATACCATCTTTTGGATAGCACTCCATTTTTGCCTCCAAGAGTTTATTGTATGAGGGGTAGATGTTGGCATTGCGACTTTTTGCACCCGAACGCATCAGGTTATACGTGCTTTTCGTGTATCCTCCATCAATATATAAAACTAAAGCCTCATTTAAAGTGTAAGGTACTGGTTCCTTAAAAGAAAAATTTAATTTTTTTTTCATTGCGGACGCTTCTGACGGAGCAGAGCTTATAGATTTGACAATGTTTGCAGCATCTCTCTTTCTAGATTTATAGAGACTTACTCCAGCAGCAAACCCTAATTCTTCTGGCGACCAACTCTCCAATAAAGGTGCTACGTGCGTTCGCTTTGCTCTCTCGCTTTGATCGAAAAATTCTTTTGAAGGTCTTCCACGCTTAGATGTTGATGGTTCCTCTAATAATTCTTCTTCAAAAGTTGTCGAAGGTTTGGTTGGAACAACAAATATCTCATCTAACCTAACTTTATTTGAATTCTCAAACACAAGCTTTGTTCGATGGGCCTGCGTCCACTTTTTTTTTCAAAATGGATATAAAAATATAAACAGATTGCCGCACATCTTTACTGTATTCATTATTTTCTTCACTTTGAACCCCGATATAATTGAAAATATATGCTAAAACAGCATTGCTTTTTTCTTTTTGCTGTTTCGTACTACACCAAACATTGTAAAGTTCCCTCCTTGTTATCGGCATTTTCCACTGTGAGCGAAAAAAAATCGTTTAGGCAAAAACTGGCAGCTGATTATGCAAACATTGAAAAGCTGATATAATTGCCTTGACAAAAATTCATTAACCACAGCATAAGTCGGATTAAGTCCTACCCAAAACTTTAATCGAATTTTAATATTGCAAAAATTGCCACGTGCTAGAACCTCATGTGATACAACGAATTTTTTATCTAAACAAATTACCACATTCAACAAATATTCATACACAGAAAGAATTACTAATATCTTCACCTTAATAATTTTTATCCACAGAAAATATACACACTTTTTAAATTACTTTAAAACCACTCCACTTTTTCAAATAAAGATCAACTTTGCAATTAATATTGTATGAACAAACTAAACACCTGTTTTTCAAAGCATAAAGCGAAGCTATTTCAGCGAATTAAAACAAAACAAATATACCGTTATGCACTGTGGACACTTTCCACAGATTTTCGAAAATTTTATTTTCTTCCAGCTAGATTGAGCATTTGGACCACTGTGCAGCGGTGCTCTTACTTGTTCTTACTCGCTTTCTATCTTACAAGGCGAATTCATATATTCTTATCACGAATTCATATATTCATGTGGTTGCAAGAGTATAAAAACATAAAATTACCTTATAAATTAAAAGCATAAGTATCACATGTATGCGTAGTCCAATTCACGAAATCATTTCATCGTTCTGAGTAAAAACTAAGTGCATAAACTCTATTTCGCGTTAATTGAAATCATGAAATGGTGTTCATTCATTCTGTATCTACTCAAACGCATGAAATGATTTCATGAATTGGCCTACGCATAATGGTAGTAAATGACAGAATGAATTCCAACAAACACATCCTTTTGACAGAATGCAAGCCGGAAACGTTGATTGAAATCAATCCGCAATCAAGTTGGACGTTTTGCCCACAAACATTGCAATTTTGCGAGCAGTCTCATTGTAAAATCTCATTTTTACAATTTCATAGTTTCGGCTTACATTTATAAAATTCAACGAAAGCACGTACCTATTTCGGCTGAGTTATCCATTTTCGGTTATTGACAGGTCTATTCTGCGCTGGTAATAAAAAGTTTGTAACCGGTAAACAAATTTTTAAACCCTTTTCGCATTTTGTGTACTCTTGTAACCGGTAAATTTTGTTACCATCTCATAAGCTGGTAACAAATTATTGCACCGTGAAATATGCAATGCCAGGATTTGCACAATTCTTTATAGCTGAATTGCTGAATATTTGAACTGCATTGCTAACGTACCTAGAATCACGGTGACAAGAACTGGTAACATTTTTTGGTAATACAATTCTCCGGCTACAAAATCTTCGGTAACATGCAGAATATACCTGTTAGTGTACAAAATAAAGGCAAATTAAATGAGTTTGTACAACATGGCCATTAATGTAGCCATAAGTTGTACAACTTGCTAGAAAATCCAAATTTGTTGATGTTTCATACAACCAAGACATAAATTCATCCAACAGGCCCACAAACGGAGCTCTCGCTCCCTTCCATTTCGTTTGGACAATAATTACGTACGAAAAGATTTAGTAACAAAACAACTTATCACAACTAAAGCACAGAGAATTTTTCACAATTTTTTTTATTCTTTATAAAAAAATTATACTAAATACATCAATAATTCGCAACTTTTAATTACACCTTTTATAAAAATTTTAAAAATGAAGTTTTGCAGCCCATAAAATTTTAGTTGATTTTTATACACGAGCGCACTTGTGCACAAGGGTATATTAATTTGTTCACATAACGGTTTTTTGTAACAGCCAAAACGAATCGAGATAGATATAGACAAATGTATACATAAATGCTCAGAATTAATAGAGAAATCGATTAAGCCATGTCTATCTGTCCGTCTGTCCGTCCGTCCGTGTACACGATAACTCGAGCAAAAATTGAGATATCTGAAGGAAATTTGGTATGTAGGTTTCCGTTAATCCAAGATAGGATGGTATTGAAAACAGGCGAAATCGGACTGTAAGAAAGGGCCAAACCCCCCCCACCCCCACTTCCCATATAACGGTAATTTCCAGAAATACGAAAACTGCGATATTTTAGTAACTACTGAAGATAATTCACTTATATTTACAATAACTTTAAGACGAAAATTAAGAATATTATAAGTTTTTGGAAAATGGGCGTAGCCACGCCGACTTATGGTTACATGTGTATATCTTGGTAGCCGCTGCACCAATTTCTTCCAAACTTGGCACAGTTGTTGGCCTTGGTACAGCATACCAAATGGCCGAATATTTTTCGGACAATAACCACGCCTACCTCCCATATAACTACGGTGACCATCCGTTCTGTTTTTTGCAGGACCGTACTGTTTTCCAAAGGTCGGTCATGCGTAGTTTTTCAAACCTAAAAAACTTGAAAATGTACTAATTTTTTCCAAGTGTCCTGCATTTGTCCCGCATTTTATTCGTTATTTTAAAATTATCGGACAATGGATGGATTTTTTTCAAAAATGTGTTTTTTTGGTACTTTTCGTAGCTTTTCTTCAATATCTCATGAAAAAATCTCCCAATCAACGTAAGCGACTTACAGCTCGAAGGGTATTGATGTGCCTCTTACCAAAATATATAACTTGTGGCGACTTCAATGAAAATTATTAGTGCTACAAGCGACCATTTGCATTTTGTCGTCAAAGTCGAAAAAAGTGAGAGTTTCAATCAAATACGCAGCTTTATTTGATATTTTTTTTCATTAGTTTAAAAATTCGATAAATAATATATATCATTACAGTAAATTTTGATCCAAAGATAATGAAAATCGGATTAGAAATGTAGATGCTATGAAGCGCAATCTGCACAAATTATATATTTTTGAAAAGGGCACATAAATACCTTTGTAACTCGTCGTTTACGTCGATTCATGACGTCGCTTTTTGACAAATTACTGCGAAAAGTACCAAAAAACAAAAAAAGTTATTGTTTTCGTTTTGAACGACTCAAAATTCGCCTATAAAATAATCTTTTAAAGATTTTCACTTGTCGTGTAAGCTATTGTAATTATAATATGTTTTACTATACTTTTATAAATATTCATGTAAAAAAAGATTAATATCGATGAAGAAAACGTGCTTCGTTTTTTTAAAATTAAAATGTATTAAGAATTTAGAATCATAAATACTCTTTTGATATTTTTATACTAAGTAAGTATATGTAGGCAGGCAATGGCAGACCTCCGAGTGTATTTCTGCCATGAAAAACAGCTTCTCATAAAAATACAATCGCCGTTCGGAGTCGGCGTAAAACTGTAGGTCCCTCCGCTTTGTGTGACAACATCAAGGCGCACACCACAAATCGGAGGAGAAGCTCGGCCAAACACTAACATATGTGTAAGCGCCAATCTATTATTATTATTATTATTAAGTATATGTAGGCATATTTCTGAAAAATTGTCCTTCATTTTGAATCCATATTTATGGTAACCGTACATATAACGGTAATTTGGAGAAATACGAAATCTTGGATAAATCAATAAATATTAAAGCTAATTTACTCTAAATTGATGCTTGCAACAATTCTTTACCAAGAAATACGCTTATGATAAATTTTTGGAAAATGGGCGTGGCACCGCCCACTTATGATCGCATATATGTATCTCGGTAACCGTTTTACCAATTTGTACCAAACTCGGTACGATTATTGTGCTTGCCCCATAAAAGCAAAACGTTGAAAATTTTTGAAATCGGACTAAAATTACGGCCCTTTTCATATAACGGTAAATTTCAGAAATGCTTGAAACTGCAATATTTCGAAATATAAGGTTGGTAATTTACTCAAAATTGATACACCCCGGCTTACCATCTAGCGGTAGCTTTCGGAAAGGTGAAAAACATATATTTAATACTTGCGCCGGGTATTTAATGTTCGGCTCCACCCGAACTTAGACTTTCTTACTTGTTGGTATTGTTTTTACTGAGAGTTTCTTCCATACAAACTATGTTCGACAATTCTTTTTATATGGAAAACACTGTCAGAAAAAAATGGCTAAAAATCAACGAAATTTTCTGGCAACTTCAGACTTTCACTTTATTAATTGGTACAAAAGGTATATTTTCAAAATTTTTCTAACAGATCTCATTAGAAATTGTGATTTGATGAAGAGTCTCCGAGCCAATAATTTTGTACGGCACTGTACTTATAAGCACTCTAGGTTTCATGAAAGAAAAAAAATTTGAGTACAAGATAACATTAAAATATCAGTCAAATTTTTCTTTGGTGTGGACTTGTTACAAAACTTCTGACTTTTCCTTAATATAATTGTAAAACTCTGTGCACGTCATTTTTAACGTATTTAGGTACATATGTATATTAGTCATCAACTATTGCTTGTGCAAAGTTCAACTATCTGAAGATGTAACTATTTCACAAATGAAACCGGTGCACTGAGAGAAAGAAGTTTAGAATTAAAAAAACGTGCTAAATTAAAAAAAATACGCATAGGAAAGAGCACCAACCCAACTCGTAATACATTTAAGTATACACATTTTATTATTCAGTCTAGAAATATTAAATTCAAATACGCCCATATAAAAATGAAGCGCTTTGCACTTAACGGAAGCTTTTTCATAATTAAGTTAAAAAATATGTATTTAAATTCCATGCTGCCTGTAATGGGATTTGAACCCTGACCCTCTGGAAATAAACAAATTGTGGCAAGTATCTTTGCGCGCTCATCTACAGCCAGACATGTGCATTCAAATGCTGAGTTTGAATCAACACCACGCGTGTATGGTATTAAAGTAATGTTTTTAAATACGAACATTTTAGAACAATAATCAAATAAAACAAGTAAGAAAGTCTAAGTTCGGGCGGAGCCGAACATTAAATACCCGGCGCAAGTATTAAATATATGTTTTTTCACCCTTCCGAAACCTTCCGCTAGATGGTAAGCCGAGGTGTATCAATTTTGAGTAAATTAGCGTCCTTCAATTTCGAAATATTGAAGTTTCAAGCATTTCTTAAATTTACCGTTATATGAGAATCGGCCGTTATTTTAGTCCGATTTCAATAATTTTCAACGTTTTGCTTACACGTGGCAAGTACAATAACCATACCGAGTTTGGTACAAATTGGTAGAACGGTTACCGATATACTTATATGTGATCATAAGTGGGCGGTGCCACGCCCATTTTCCAAAATTTTACCATAAACGTATTTCATGGTAAAGAATTGTTGCAAGCATCAATTTTGAATAAATTAGCTTCAATATTTAATGATTTATCGAAGATTTTGTATTTCTCTAAATTACCGTTATATGGGATGTGGGCGTGGTTATTGTCCGATTTTAAAAAGTTTCGGTGGTTTTTTATGCTGTACCAAGGCCAACAACTGTGCCAAGTTTGGAAGAAATTGGTGCAGCGGTTACCAAGATATACACATGTAACCATAAGTGGGCGTGGCTACGCCCATTTTCCAAAAATTTATAATATTCTTATTTTTCGTCTAAAAGTTATTGTAAATATCAATTTTGAGTGAATCGCAGTTTTCGTATTTCTGGAAATTACCGTTATATGGGAAGTGGGCGTGGTTAAAGTCCGATTTCGCCCATTTTCAATACCAACCTACCTTGGGTTAAGGGAAACCTACATACCTAATTTCGTTGAGATATCTCAATTTTTGCTCGAGTTATCGTGTACACGGACAGACGGACAGACGGACGGACAGACAGACATGGCTTAATCGATTTCTTTTTTCATCCTGATCATTTATGTATACATTTGTCTATATCTATCTCGATTCGTTTTGGCTGTTACAAACAACCGTTATATACCCTTGTGCACAAGTGCGCTCGGGTATAAATATCACAGCACACGGCAGTGCGCGCGACTGGTGAAAGCAGCAACAGTAGCATGAAATGACTCGCTTATATATACACGAGATTTGGAAGTTTTTATCCAGACGTCCAATCGACATGTTTGATATATCGTTGGAAAGGTCTTGCAGAGTGTGTCCAGAAAATATATTCAAGCTTCGTAAACGATTAACCGGATTCTTAAAAATTTGGCTAAAGTGTTGCGAAACAAAAAACGTTTTTTTGCTTTTGCCGGTTTGAGGGAGCATGTGGATACACCCAACATATTCAGTGTTCTATAGGCCAATACCTTTCAAACGATACCTTATGTATTAAGTTCCGGCCACTAGTTGGAAAGATATAGAGGTAAATGTGTTTTGTGTCGTGTCTCCACTACGAGATGCTTTGGTATGTATGTGGCGTCTGTACGTACCATCATTTAATTTTTTTCAAACTTTCAGGAATTGAAGCACATAAAAAACTAAGAAGGTTTTGTTCCAGGATGTTTTGATTCATATGCCTGTGTGGGCGTGGCTGCTGCCTGAAATTCGAAAAAAGGGAATTTTTTAAACAACCACTGAGGCCGCATTACTCAGTCCATGTCATTGATGTGGTTATCAATAGAAGGGTCTTCAAACAAGCTATCTAACGCTATCTTTTGTGTTTATAAAATATAAATACGCCATAACGTTATCGCCTGAAAGCTAAAAATCGGGCTGCTGAAAATAGAGATTTTCTCAAAAACTGGTCAGTCCATTTTATTCTAAGTTTCCACAAGTCTAGCGCAAAACCTTAGCTTTCATCTGGTATATAGCTTATATCTGGGAAACTCTTGTTGTGGAGATATTGCTATTCAAATTGAAAAAATGTCGCTCCAAAAAGGGTCAAATGGTTAAAAATTTACATATCCGTCTAATTTGGTTACTTTAAGATATAAAAATAACATACCCAGTTCCCCGAAAAAAATCGCCCATTCCCCGATTGCCATTTAAACCGAAATTCCCTGAAAATCGGGGAATTTCCCGCGAGTTGACAAGTTGAAGGGTGCAGCTGTGCTAATCACTTCGTACATGCCTTGCAAACCACAATTTGTGTGTATTTTAGAGTTTTTTCAGTCACATGCCGAAATTGTAACATTATTCCCCATTTTAATTGCAGGTATGTACACAGTATTTAACTATGCTACATGGGTTTATCACCCGCACTGAACCTACCTGGTATTTACCTATAGTTGTACATAAATATGTATGTATGAATGCATTTAGTTCACCCAATGTGCCGCTACTACTTACATACATATGTATAAATTGCCACTGAGCAAAACTACTTTAGAAAAAATATTATTTGTTTAATAGCACGAGTGCAACACCGTACACGTGATAGAAGTAAAACTTCTTAAAAAAAGCACATGTGTGCGCCCTACACCCAGTAGAAATCTTAACAACAATTAAACTAAGGCAATCAGACGAATACAGTTGTTTATTGTATCCAAAGTTGGTACCAAGTTGATAAGTTTTTATCATTTCTCATATTTTTTTAATTTTTAATTTTTTCGAATACATATCATCCTTGATATCATCGTATCCTTGATCATGCTTTTTTGCTTTATTCCGTATTCGAAAAATTATGTGTTTCAATGGACACATCGATTTAAATACATCATTTAGATTTAGAGAATATTTTTAGCAATTTATTTGAGAAAAATAAAACATTTAGTTTATTGTTTGTATTTTCGTCGATTTTAAATTTGCTACCACAAAATAATTGATATCAAATAAAACACCGCTTTGAGGTAAAATTTTCGAATGACGAAAGCTGAACTAAAAACACAAAATTTATGATATCAATTTCGTGGCGAAAATTATACGCATTTTTTAACTGCCCTTGAAACGTACGGAAAATGTTTTTTTTTATTTATTCGGAACGTTGCAAAATTGCGTCTACTTCGAGAAACACAAAATAAAAAACAGAACTTTTGCAACGATTCGTATGAATAAAAAAGTTTTCCCTACGTTTCAAAGGCAGTAAAAAAATGCGTATAATTTTCGTCACGAAATTGATATCATAAATTTTGTGTTTCTAGTTCAGCTTTCGTCATTCGAAAATTTTACCTCAAAGAGGTGTTTTATTTGATTCATATTTGCTATGCGTTATTTCCCTCAGTGAATTCATAAAATTGTAGTTATTTTTGAACTTGTATTCAAATTTGTGCAATCAAATCGAAAACCGGGACATTTAAATGAAACCCGGGACATTTTAAGGTTGGACCGGGACACCGGGACAAATAGTCTAAAACCGGGACGTCTGGCAGCCCTCGAACAAATGTACAACAAACACATAATTTTTGACAATCAGTACAGTTCGCATTTATATCACTTAGAACTTAGATTTAAGTTCGTTTGTACTACATATGTGCATATATACATGTACACAAACATATGTACATTATACAAATATATATGCAACCATTCAAACATATGTACATACATGCAAACATTGCTGTCCATAAGTACATACATATGCCCATCAGTACATCAACGAAGCCCGTTTGCTTCATCATAAATATATCCATGCAAACATATGTACATATGTATGAATGGATGTAGTTATGCGAAGCATGCTTGCATCATTTATACATATATTCAGCGTTGCCACTAACAATTTTTTTTTCCTACCAATTTTCTTCCCAAATCCGACCAAAATCCTTTACAACCGACCAAATAAATTTCAATTACAAAAAAGCATTCTGAAAGCATACAATTCATTTATTTAATATTAAATGTTTCGAATACAAAAGATTTATATACATACATATATGTACTTTGTACATTGTAAAACAAACAAGAAATAAATAAATTTAGGTACAGTCTTAAGCTGATATCCCACGATTGTCGCAAATGGACCAATCTGGAACAATTTTTATTGTGCTGTATTGGAGCACAATAAAAAAATTGTCCCAATGAAATTCTGTACAGTCACACGGTTGCCTCTTTTTATACAATTCTCATTGCCGTAAGTTGGCGAAAAGCAATATAGTGACAATAATTGCCCCAAACTTATCACACGATTGTTCGAGCATGTGTCGATTGTGACCATAAAGTGTTGCGCTGACCTCTAAATTCTGTTTTTTTCTCTGTTGTGTAATAATGGCGTATTCTTAATAAAAAAAAAAATCAATTGCATCTGCTTTGTATATTGCGGGCTCATTTTGTGCAAATTTGTTGTTGTTTGAAAGCAAAGAAGCAAAAACTTGTGCCCAACGAAAACTCACGCATTTATTTAGAAGTTTGAGTGCATCGGCGTAGCCAGAATGAAATTTAGGGGGGCTCGACCCTATTAAGCTGGCATTTCAGGATACTATTTTAAATATATATAAGGAAAATTTGAAAGTTAAGGGGGGGGGGGCTACGCCCATGTTTGAGTGTACAGTTTTTTTTATTTTTCGACGATAACTGCAACGTGCTATGTGGAGTTCAAGTTGCAACAGTTTTCTTTTTAATTTTGTTACGTAGAGGTTTTTTTATTCATTACAAGTAAAATTGGTACAAAAGAGTTATATTTGTTTAAATGAAAGCTGCGAATTTACATAATTTATGTTTGGAATGAAATTTTATAATTATATGTACAGCTCGCAACAAAAGATAGCACCTTAACATTTTGATTAGTCTTGACTTTTTTCTTCTGTTGTTTAATCTTAATTTTTTCCTATAAACCCATAGCTCATTGTCTAGTAAAAACCACATAAGTCCAAATTCCAAACTTTATACAAAAATTATAAACATTTCTTAAAATTTTGATTACAATTCAACGGTTTTTAATTTGGGCTTCTAGAAAAAATTTTGTTATGCAGTTTACAAAGTAATTTACAGAGAAGAAAGTGCATAATACCGTCAGCTAAAAAATTATAAAAAATCAACAGGATCTTTTAGCAACTTCAAACCTCCACCTTATTGTACTAAATTTTAATGAGCCACAAAACTAAATAACCATTTTTTTCAAGAAATCCAAATTATAAACCGTGGGATTGTGTTCAAAAGTTTAAGAAATTTTTAAAATTTTTTACTTTAATGAGTTATCCATTTTCGGTTATTGACAGGTCTATTCTGCGCTGGTAA